>NC_134483.1:155262342-155562342 GCF_040206685.1 Ascaphus truei | reverse complement strand
TATTTCACGTAGGGTTTTGTGAAGATATTTAAAAGCCTTTTTACAGTACATTGTATTCTAGGGGGTGATCATTTGATGTCACGAAATATAGATCACTTTCAATGTGTCTATCCTTGAAAAGCCTTAAGGTCAAAAGACAGTGTTTCTAATTAATCCTTTTGTAAAACTTTTTACCGCTTAGTTAGTTTTAAGGCCACACATTACAAATCCAAATGAAATCCCTCAACATTTATGTTTAATTGCAAATATTAGAAAACGTAGTTTAAGTCATTTTCGAAACATTATTTCCATCTTAATTCAATTTATGGCTGGGTTTATTTATGCCCAGTGTTTTTATATATATTTTTAAATTTTCCTATGATATAAAAACATTTAAGAAGTAAGTATGGCATTATTCCCTCACTATTTATCCTAAATTTACTATATAGCATGGTAGCTCTAAACCGATTTCAACACTAGGGGCCTACAGATCCACAAAGCTCCATTATTGACTTAAGTGCTAACGGGTATCTTCAGAGCTCAGTAATATAATATAGAGGAGAGGAGAAGAGGGGAAAGAGGAGAGGGGATGGGGAAAAGGGGAGGGCAAAGAGGAGAAGGGGTAGAGGAGAAGGGGGAGGGGGGAAAGGAGAGGGGGAGAGAGGAGAGTGGGAAGGGGAAAGAGTAGAAAGGGGAGGGAAAAGAAAAGAGGGGAGGGAAAAGAGGAGCTGGGAGGGGAAAGTGGAGATGGGTGAGGGGGAAACAGATAGGGTGAGGGGGAAAAGGAAAGGGGGAGGGAAAAGAACAGATGGGGCGGGGAAAGAGGAGCTTGGAGGGGAAAGAGACAAGCAGGGGAGAAGAGGAGGGGAGAAAAGAAAGGGGGATGGGGAAAGAGGTGGGGGGGATGAGAGGGGTATGGGGAAAGAGGAGGGTGGGGAAAGAAGAGGATGGGGAAAGAGAAGTGGGCGGAAGGGAAGGGGAAGAAGGAGAGGGGGAGGGGAAGAGGAGAGGGGTGAGAAAAGAGGCAGGTAGAGGGCAGAGAGGGAGGGGAAAGGTGGGAGGGTTTGTGCATGTCTCCTCAAACCTCCCTCCAAAAAACAATGGAGAAATATCTGTGTTCTAAAAGGAGTACACCTTAGATACGATAGTGGGGAATTTAAATTACTCACACTTCCTCAAAGATTTCCATAATACCTATACTGAAAAGCAGAAGGCCCCTTGTGATGAATGAGGTACTAGTGTTAGATGCAACAAGATTAGTACCCACAGTCTCTGCTATTCAGGGCAGCAGCTCTTGCATTGAACTCATCCAGTTGCTGGAAAGCTCCACTGTCACAGCATATATTTGAGCTCTACTGCTTACTGCTCCCATCTGTAGCTAATCCCAATTGTGATGGACACTTCCTCTGGTTTTCTTCCTATTAATATTTCTCCCAGGTATCTCAGAGGTGTGCTCATTTTTTGCATTTTTGTGCACAGGCACATTGAACTGGCTACCAGAAAGGGACATTGGTCTACTTTAAAAGGAAAGCAAGAGAGTGCCCATGAGTATGATTAGCTAAAGGTGTGAGCAGTAGAGCCCTAAAGTATGCTGTGACAGTGGAGCAATCCAGCATCTGAGATAGATCAATGCTAGAGCTGCTGCCATAAAAAGCAGATGTTGTGGGCTCTGATCCTTTCGGGCCTAACACTAATAACTTTATTACAAGAGGCCTTAGGCATGTCAGAATAGGTCATGTGGAAATCTTTTAGGAGGTGTGAGTAATTTCAAAATATTTTGCATATCTCCCAGGTATCTATGGTGGGCCCGTTTTGAGCACTGGTGTCTCTCATATGTTATTTGGAGGAAGTTTGAGAGGGTATAGTGCTTGGGACTCTAATGATAAAACTATTTTTTCTTTACACATACTGTATAATTAACTTTGTGGATTGGTGTTAATCTCAGGGAAATAACGTCAGTTACTGATTTTGACGTGACATTTAACGGAGATATGTGGATCTGGCTCTGGGAGAGGCTTCATTTATATTTTCAGTGTTTTCCCTTGTGCACAAGAACTTTTTACCCATGACATGACAACGACATATCCTTTATTTATGACATTTGCAACATATATCATACGGCTCTTTATTTACTTCAGCAAGAACATCACACTAGTGCTACTATATATACTGCACAGTATATATATATAATATATAATATATATATATATATATATATATATATATATATATATGTTCAAGCGGCACTGCACTAAAACAGTTTAGCTGCCTGGGTGCAGTCCACTTGGTTATAAGGTATATATAAAGCAGTGCAAGATTACGTCTCTCTATCGGGAGAAAGGTTCCATTGAGAAGTGAAACAATTATCTTGCACTAATAATAGGAATATATATATATATATATATATATATATATTAAAACACAGAAAAAGGACTAACAAGATCCCTAAATCTTCTAGTCCTTTCTCTGTGTTTTAATATTATCTTTATCCCTTAGCACCATCAGTTCCATTTTACTTTTGTATTATTTGCTGTCATGGTTTTGACAACTAAGATATAACTAAGATTAAAAAAAAGTCTAGGAAACGGCAAATGGGCTCACATATTCCCCCCATGCCAGACACTATGGGGCGACCGGGAGGATGAGAGGCAAGAGACCACACAGCAAGCATAAAAAGCATAAAATGTCCAGGGCTCCTGTTTTTACCTGACTTCCTGCGGATGGACCCCTTAATTGGAAGATCTTTACCCTTTGGACATTTTACTATCACAGTGTGGCATGGCTGGTCTCATGGACTATGGTAACTGATGTGAACTCTTAACCATTGTTGATTCCATACTAACAGTCTCTTTTTGGTACTGTGCCTGATTTGCCTTGATTATACCATCTGCATTTACGGTGTATGCATATAACATATGTATTTGACATCAGCATGTATTAGGCAATTTGGTGCATGTGTTATCTATGCTTGCTGTGTGGTTTACTGTCGCGGCCGAGTTTATTCTAACATTGCCCGGTCTCGGCCGCGACAGATACCGCGCGCGCGCGCCGAGGTGTCCCGTGCGCGCGCCGGAGCCTCGGAGGATCGGTCCTCCGATCGAGGCACCCCCCTCCCCTCTCCGGGTCCACTGGGTCCCCCGGAGCCCCCCCACCGCCATCACCCACATTAGAGGAACCCAGGGCTCCCTCGGGGAGCCCTGGGCATGCGCGCCATGCGCGCACGCTCCTGATGAAGCGTGACCACGCATCGATGACGCGCGGCACGCCGAGGGAAAAAAACGAGCAAGCCGGGAAACCTCCCGGCTTGCGGCTCGAGCTGAGTTAGAATAAAGTGTGCCGCCTCTGTATATGAACTAGGGGTGAGGCCGGCCTTGTAGGTTCAAGGGTTTATTGTTAAACCCTTGTTCTATATATATTTTGTGCTTATAGGCTTTTTTCCCTTGCCTTGGGTATTAGGGGTCCATCAGTATCTTCATAGGGGAGTTCCCCGTCTGATACATATTCTAGCACAGGAGTATGTCAGGGTTTGTTTTAATATTTTTTGTATTTTATGTTTGATTATTTGTGCCGTTTAATAAATCATATTTTTCTTTGATATTTGTTCTGAGTATACTTGAGTGCTGAGTTGGGACGCTCTTCTTTTTCTTTTCGTTGATTTATATATATATATATATATATATATATATATATATATATATATATATATATATATTTGTGTGTGTGTGTTTGTGTATATTATTACTCCGGCTGGTGTGTTGCTGTGGAACTAACATGTTATCACACCCGTTGGAATGCACCAACTGGTGCAATAAAGTGTGTTACATCTGTATGTATATGGTGCATACTGTATATGTTATGTGTGTGTAAATATGAATATAATGTATGCATAGTGTGTTTGGTGCATTTGTGATGTGTGTATCTTATGTATGTACATATGTATATGTTTTGTGCTTTTGGTGAGCGTGTTTATTGCCCATTTGTATGTGTATCGATATTGTTTATTTTTGGTGCATGTATCTGGTGTGCGTGCTTCTGTGTATGGTGTGTGGTTCATCTGAATCTACGGTCAGTTCATTAAGCTTGTCCCTTGGGCTAAAAATGTGCCAGCCAGCCCCTGTACATAGCTTCCATTTTTGTGGGGCATGGAGGGTTAAGACTATTTTTATAGGATACTTGCCTCATTCACATGCCATTTGCTTTATTCACAATTCTTTAGGAAGCTTAACAGGTATTTTTGACTATTATTTGCACTTCTTTATGTTGTTTCTCAGGTTTTTTTTCAACTTTTTCACTTCTCTAGGTTGATTCTCAGGTCAGTTTGGGAGATATTTTAGGCTAAAGGAATCTTAACCCACAAATGTAGTGATAATTGAGAACACAGTTCACATAGAGAAAAATGCTTTTCGGAGCATATTGAATAATGAAACAATACTGCATTTTGAGAATCCTAATTTGCATGTTATTTTGTATTTTACTCAAATACAGTATTATCCAAACGTTTGAGTTGTTTTGTCTGCCTCTTCTCCTTTTACTGACTTGATAGAAGAGGACGTTTTCGCATTTTTGTGTGTGCAAAAAAAAAAACAGCCTAAGCATGCTATTCAGTGTTTATTAGATAGTGCCCATTATGTTGAAATATAAGTGCTCCTAATAGTTATCAGTTGTAATAGGGTTATTACTATAATAACGCAAAAAATAATGTAGGCATCAATAATGCTGCGATAAATCTTGCGTTAAATAATTCTACAGAATTAACACAAAGCTGTCGTGTTAAGGGAAGTAATACCCCTTGCTACAACTGTAGAACAAAGAACACAACAAAAACATAATATGATTAACGTATGAAGGATAGACAGATGTAGCCAACTTTTGTTTACCTACTGATAATGCAGAATATCGCGTGATATCTCAGAATATGACATACAGCAGCTTCCATAGAATTCCATGGCAGTGAAAACGCATAATATCAAAGCATATCCCACTCTAACGTGCCAGCGGAAGCAATAACCCTGTCTACATCTGTGCTAAATATCCCTAAGATATTAAGGTAAGGGTGACAAAAACACAAATGTCTAAAGGATTACTTGCACATAAACCCACCTTTAATATGTATGGTAAGAGTACTCATGAGCATAGTTTTACACCGGTGTAAAAATGCATGGCAGGCTTGTCGATAAAATTAACTGTTAAGCAATTCATCTGCATTACTTTAATGCAGCTTTACCCCAAGAAGCTAAATGTGGTTTTCTTTGACACCTGGATCCTTATACTGTAAGTTTGATGCATGAGCTTCTGAACATCTGCTTCTCATTGAAACATAAGAGTCCAGTATTGTTAATTAGGAGATTATTTTAATATAGTTCCCAAAAGAATTACAACCAGGTCCACAGGCAGAAAAAGACACACGCTCCTTTTTTCCTTTTATGTATTGTACAAATGGTATGAAGCAGTGCTAAGGTTAAAAAATTATCTTTTAAAATCTCTGACTAAAAAATGTCATACCTGTAGGCTCATAAGAAATAGTTGAACAAGACATCTATGATTTTATAACAAGCATGTAGAATTCCATTTCCAGCCCACATAGAAAAAGAATGATTAATATATGTAGTATTTTGAAAGGTGTTCTAGCTATGTGACAAATTAGCATAACATTGCAATGTCTATGATAGTGTAATAGGACTGATTAACTCAACAATTTTGTCTCCTGAAAGTCCCAAAAATTATGTTAAAATGAGGTACATTTTGTGCAGATGTCATAGATGTAATCTTTTGACGTATGATTGTTACTATCCTGAGTCAAATTCTTGTCTATCTAAGTATTATCTCTCCGGGGTCTAAACGGAGAGCAGTTACACAGTATGCAGGTGAAACACAGTTAATAAATTATAGAACAATATAACACTCAACACTTTTGAACAAGTAAAATCTTACTACAGTAACCGGATGTTGTTTTTCAATTAATAAGGCACTACAGTGGCTTTCAATATCACAATGTTAATATTGTTATTTTTTTATGCATTGTAAATAAAAGTCAATTGCAAATAAAGAAGCATGCACGCAATAAAATTATAATTGCCATGGTTTTGTTTTTGCCCTTACCTCCATTGTGTAATTGAGTCCAAAATAAAACCTAATACTTAAAAAAAAACAATTATAATTTTTATTGATTTACCGGTGTATATAGTAAAAAAAATAATCAAACTCATCAAAGTCCATCCTTGCCCAAATCATATTCTAATTCATGGTTATCTTCTATCATTTCCCTTCAAATGTGAAATATTCTGTTAAGCTTTCCACATTTATTACCAGCTACGCAGATCAGTTATTGCATTATGGGTTTGGAGGCAGCGCTCGACTGGGAAGTGTGCAGTAGAGTATATTTACTGTTTTGCTTCATGTGCTTAAACTAGACATTGAGCGGTACATTAAGCAACAATTGTAGTGTTATTATAGTAGGCCTACAGGAACCTCTACACATTTTCTTTTAAAGATTCACATCAAATAATGGTAAAAAACAGGGATCCTTACATCTTTATAAATCCAATCCTGGACACAAGATGATTGTTGCCTCTGTCTACCAAAATCTGAAAGATTTTCACAAAGCATGCCCTATGTATTAAAATGTGTTATCAAAGAGATATAAGGAGTAGACAGCACTCAATAAGTGAAAATCAACGGAAATAGTGTGCATAAGTGGTGCAACAGGAAAAAGGGGAGGGGCCCTTAACCCTCCATATAACACTAGAAAAAATGTAGTTACTAGCACTCAATAATGGACTAATCAGATAATGAGAAAATAAGCAAATTTAATTTGAACAGGTATTATTACATGAGGATATACACAATGGGGGATGTGGGAGTAAAGGGAGTTACTAATTACTCCGGGTGTAAACTGACACTGGCTGCGCTTATAGTGCCCGCAACGGTGATGGCGACGTGACGTCGCTCCAAAACAAAACAATTTACTCCGACGTCGCGACCAAAAATTTGGAAGCGGCTTAAATTTGACTTTTTACATACTGTCGCCACATGTGACTGTCTGTAAACCAATCAATGACCCTGTCGCTAGCGACGTCGCTGAAAGTCAAATTATAACTTTCGCGGGTGGCGATGGTGACTGGTGACGTAATTGGTCGTGTCGCCATCGCCAGTACTATAAGCACGGCCTAAGGGGGAAGGGGTGCAACTGAGAATGAGGACTGGGTAAAATGATGGGAGGGAAAACAAAAGTAGGGAGAGGGGAAAAGGGGATGGGGATAAAGGTAAAAAAGGAGGGTGCAAAAATAAGGGGTAAGTAGAAGGGGCACCGTTTCGGGATAAAACCCTTCTTCTGGCCCATTCCCTATGATCTGTAAGACCACAGGTACTTCCCTCTCCCTTCATCCTAACCTCCAAAAACTGCACAAAATGGAAAAACTGGCTAAACGGTAAACCCTTAATGGAGCCTGGTGGGTCAAGGTGGTGTAATGTAGTAAATTGTTCTTGTCACTGGACTTGGTGTAAATATCAGAAGCCAATTTACCATCAACAATCCGTATTGTAGTGTCTAAGAAATTGATAGATGTTTTACTGATAACGTTTGTGAAGCCAATTGTTGGTAAGGATGAATAGAGATCGCTTATGAATGCTAAGAGGTGATCTTCAGTTCCAGCCCATACAAGAAAAATGTCATCGATGTATCTCACCCACATAAACCCACATCTCACGAAGGATAGATGGTTATAGACAAAATAATCCTCAAAACAATTCATGTAGACTTTGGCGTATGTGGGCGCCACGTTAGACCCCAATGCATCCTAACCAACAAAGGCTCCATTAAGGGTTTACCATTTAGTCAGTTCCTGATGGCGAGAAGGATTATTAGTACACCAGAGTCAGTATCTGCCAGCCTAGATCACATGCCAAGGAAGTTTGAGAAAGGGGCTATCCAGTCCTACTCCTCAGGGAACAACGTACTAAAGCTGAAATCCTGATAGGAACACACTTTTACGGAAGGGACCTCACACCACTGACACTAAAAAAGACTTCTCCATTCCTTTTGTGTTCACATACAGTACCTGGAGTGGGCGCATTAGAAATATCATTCTCCACCATTGGCACGTACTAAGTACTGATGTCACGATAGTACCTATTTTATCTGCCAAACCACTTTTCTCTTACAAAAGAGGTAAAAGCAAAAGAGGTCACCTCATTATGGCGATTTAGGTGGAACTATCACCAAACAAATATTTTTAGCTGAGTCTCACACTCACCCGTCTTGTCCTGCGGCTGTTTTCGGGCTGGCGCCGAACTTGGCCGCGCGCCAGCCGGATCTTCCCCGGTCATTCCTCTCCCCTCGCGACCTCTGTCTCTGCTTCTCTGGGTCCCCCGGGTCCCCCGGGTTCCCCTCTGCCTTCCCACATCCCCCCTTACCCCGCCACCACCTTCGGGGAGCCCTGGGCACGCGCGCCATGTGCGCACGCAACCTGTACAGCGTGACCACGCATCAGTGACGCGCGGCATGCAGCGGAAAAAAACAAACAAGCCGCGTCTTCCCGCGCATTGCGGTGGCGGCCGAATAAGACTCAGCTCGGCCGCCACTGTACACCACGAGTTGGCTGCTAAATATGTAGCAGTATACAGTGCAGTAGTATACAGGAAGGAGACACTTTCACACACCCTATAACGGGTAAGAGGTTTAAAATCAAGAACTTTTACACTAGTTTGTCACGTAATGTCGTCTATCTCATTAAGTACCCCTGTGGGATGGGATATGTGGGGGAGACCAACCAATGTATTAAGGATCGGATTAGACAACATAAGGCCGCCATTCGGAGAGATGATGAGGAAGCCCCAGTAGCATACCATTTCACACGAACTGGGCACACAGTGAGCCAACTGCGGTCTCAAATCATTGATGGAGTAGAAAAGAGACACAGGGCCGGAACAAGACCACGTTCTTATAACAAAAGGAGGCCAGATGGATTAAAAAAGTGGCCACCATGATCCCAGATGGGATCAACAAAGAATTAGATCTCTAATTGCTTTTAAGTTGGTACCTGACTCTATTGTATCCTTTGATTAGACTAGAGAGATGCTACATTTTGTACTGCTTTACTGTACACCTCCAATATAGTAATATCATGCCCTTACTCTTTCCGCAGACTGCTGCTTTCATGAATTTGGGCCGTTGTCCGTGGTTTCTAAAGGGTGTGCCCTTATCATCCTCTCGGCTTGTCGTATCGTACTCCTATCTTATCGTCACTGATCTGCCCTCTTATACTTTGGTCTCTCCCCACCTCTACCCAGCTGGCATGCAGGCAAGTGTTGGGTTCAGTATGTGTCTCCTCTAGAGCCATGTATGTTTGCCACAGTGATAACCACTATTATATGAGTGCTACACATTCTAGGAAGTTTTTCACACTGTTAGTATTCCCTTCAGGTTTGTTTCTTTATTTTGTGTTATGGCAATTTTTTGTCTTACTAATGATCTCTTTGTGCTTATTTCTTGCATATACAATGCGCTGCATCCCTGATGGATTATGTCTATGGAGCACCCTAATCCACTGCTCCGGTCTACACAGAGGATAAGCCAATGGAGACTTTCTCATCCTGGTACTTGGTGATGTCATGCAGTACAATGGCTTCTATCTGTGCTACAGTAGCCGTTTCACAGCTAGCCTTTGGACAGCTTGCATAAAAAACATAAAAAACACACTAGATGGCGCTCAAACACTATATCTAAGTGCAAATAACAGTGATAAACAATAAAATATAATCAATAAAATATATAAACTTCACCGTGCAATAGATAAAAGTAAAAACACTCAAACCCTTATAGGACTGTTTCAGGGTCCACACCCAAAGTACAATGGAACGGAATCAGGGGAGCGTCAGTACCTGGAAAAAATATATAAACTACCATAGTGCATACTGTTTGGAAATATAAACATATAACATGGTAGTGCTCCAAGGAGCAAGGTGCTAAATTAAGGAATAATGTCCATAAACAGCGAATGAATAGGGAGATCGATATCCCAGAAGAGAGACAACAGAGTCAAGGATTAAAAAGCCATATAAAATTTATCCGGAATGGTAAAATTCAGGGCTTACAAGATACCAGAGTTTTACAGGCGTTGGTAACAGGTTAGAGACTCTGTGTATTTTTTTTCCAGGTACTGACGCTCCCCTGATTCCGTTCCATTGTACTTTGGACAGCTTGCTCAGCCAATGTGCAGCTGACTCCACTGACCTGGGTCACGACCCCTGACATTGTGGATGTGGCAGCGTGGGTTTGTTTATGCTGTTGGAACTTGCAAATTAACAGCTCCGGTATGCACAGGGACTCAGCCAATTGACGCAGACTCATCCGGGCAAAGCATCATCATCATCCAATAGAAAACTGACCTGATGGACGATGGCCACGCTGCCCGGCGTTGCGGACGCAGTAGCAATGGGTTTAAATACTTCGCCGGTGAAGGTGAACTTGTAACAGACTCATCGCAGCTGACAGTAACTGTCCAGTGGTTTCATCTAATCATGAGCTGGTTACTTTGAGCTATCTCTGCATTATTTGTCTTTGGCCATAAGCCTTATATTGGACTTACACTTCATCTCTGGTAGCCTGACTCAGTGCATTCACCCATCTGAGGACACTTGGGCTTACTCCTTTAGTCAGCTTGTGGTTTCAGTTTTCCATTTTGTGCAGTTTTTGGAGGTTAGGAGAGGGAAGTACCTGTGGACTTACAGATTGTAGGGAACGGGCCAGAAGAAGGGGTTTATCCCCGAAAAGTTGCCCCCCTCTACTTAACCTTTATTTTTTGCACCCTCCATTTTTTTACCTTTATCGCCATCCCCTTTTCCCCCCTCCCTACTTTTGTTTTCACTCCCCTCATTTTACCCAGTCCTCATTCTCAATTGCACCCCTTTCCCCTTAGGCCGCGCTTATAGTGCTGGCAACAGCGACACGATCAACGTGTCAGTTTACACCCGGAGTAATTAGTACCTCCCTTTACTCCCACATCCCATTTGTGTACATTTTCATGTAATGATACCTGTTCAAATTAAATTTCCTTATTTGCTCCTTATCTGATTATTCCATTATTGAGTGCTGGGAACTACGTGTATTAAAATGTGTTATGTTCATTATCATAGTTGGCCAGTTCAACCACAGTTCAACACAGGTCCATTTTTCCTTATTATGATAGGGTTCAGTCCAAAACAAAGCAACTCACTGGACCTGGGTTTCTCAAAATGATAATAGATATTGTAACTTCACTAGAAGGGACAGAGTGATCATACATCTTCAGTTGTATAGTTTACTGATGCTACAATGTACAGTTTCAGCTTGTGAAATAAATGTTTACCTTTATTTCCAAGTGTGCTTGCAGTGGACTACTCTTTTCCATTATAATGTCTGCTGGCTCTCTGTGTCTGACACTTGAACTCACATCCACAACTTTCAGCACATCATAAACACCTCACCTCCCAAGGAGAATCATTACAGGTTACCCCTCACCCCCTGAACCTATGACTGTGTTTGGACAGTAAACAAAAATCAAGAAAAACAGTTGGCAACAACATATAGAGTACAAATGTAACAGTATAGAACACCTATGAAGCATTAACCCAGACAATATTTTGGATTACATAACCATGACTATTCAGCCTAGCAGTATGATAAGGATTGCTCCATCTGTTCTTTTGCCAGTCCGTAGCACTCTCCATAGTCAAAGATAGTATAGAAAAGGGACTTTTGGTGTAAATGTATAATCATCTTGGTGCCTATCCTTAGAAGGATTAGGTATGTATCATGTGTCACCCTCTGGCCAAAAAAAACTTATACCCTCACTGAGTGCTGTGGAATCAGATATGTCTTCAGCATCTGATGCAACGTATACCTCAGCATATGGGGGTTGCATGCTTTAGCTTGTCATAGTTTGACATGATTTATAGAAGAAGTTGATACTCCAGATCTACCATCTGAGTCTGAGATTCTTTCAGACACAGAGTGAAAAGTATTAGATATACAGTACCTAAGTCATCTTTTTTTGTTACAGTCCAGGGGTGCATCCAGACTATTGTCAGCATTCAGTTCATTCGCAGTATTCCCAAATCCACTAAGCATAAGCTTTTCCATTATCCTTCTCAATCGATAATTCACTTCCTATATCTTTTTTTATTTCTCTTAATGGTGAGACTTCTTTCGCCACCAGATTTAGAATGTTATTCTCTACCTTGAAAAAAAAGCTCTTGTCTCCCAGCGTCATAGTGGAATCTTTGGGTCTGCCGTGCCTTAGCCAATTGTGCCCTGACTAAAGTATACGGATGAAGTATGTGTTATTACACCTGCTAATGCATGGTAGTGGAAGAAAATTGTGATTTTTTAACTTGTGGCTCCACTGAATTGAATTTCTATGCCAGCGATAATGTGTTATGATACCATAATGAGTACAATAACGTCTGCTACATTTGTAGGTATCAATGCAAATTTTTAGCTTCTTCCTTAACTGATGTATCAGGATAGATCTTTAGTGGAGAGTTACATAGTTAGATTTAGTTACATTGTAGATGAGGTTGAAAAAAAGATATGTCCATCACGTACAACCTATGCTAAATTTAAAAGACAGATACTTATCCTATATTTTTATTTACAGTATTTTGATCAAGAGGAAGGCAAACAAAAGACCCCAGTCAAACATCATCCAATGATATCTCATAAGGGAAAAATATATTCCTCCCTGAATCCAAATATTGGCAATCAGATTACTCTCCGATCAATATCCTTCCCATTGTTACCTACTGTATTTGGTGTATCCCTTCTAAGATGCCTATTTTTTAATATAAATAAATCAAATTGAGGTATCTTCTTCTCATAGTCAGATTTTTCATTCACTTTATTATTCTGGTTACTCTTCTATGCACATTTTCTAGTTCCATAATGTCTTTTTTTATGCCCCAAACTGTCCTCCATATTCAAGGTGTGGCTTTACTAAGGCTTTATACAGTAAAGTGGCATAATTATGCTTACTTCCCTTCCATCCATTCCCTGTTTAATGCAAGATAAGATCTTATTTGCCTTTGCAGCTACTGCATAACATTTGGCACTAGTGCTAAGCCTGCTGTTCACAAGCACTCCTAAATCCTTCCCCATCGAGGACTGACCTCATTTTGCCCCATTTAATTTGTAATTCGTCTGTTTATTCTCGTTTCCCAAATGCATAACCTTACCTTTATCTGTATTGCACCTCATTTGCAATTTACATGCCCAGTTTCCAGTCTACCCAAGTACTGATGGAGAAAAATTATATCCTGCTCAGCTTTAATTACCTTACACAATTTATTGTCATTAGCAAAGATAGCGACTTTGCTCTCTATGCCAACTTCAAGGTTATTAATAAACATGTTAAAAAACAGGGGACCCAGTAGTCCTTGTGTTAATCCACTTACCAATTTATCCCAACCTGAAAAAGTTCCATTTATGACAACTATCTTTTGTCTTTCATTTAACCAGTTTTCAATCCAGGTGAAAATATTTTTTACCGAGTCCAATATCATTTATTTTGTACACCAACTTTTTGGGTGGCACCGTATGAAAAGCCTTTGCAAAATCTAAGTAGACCACATCAACTGCAATACCCTGGTTTAAATTCCTACTTACCTCCTCAAAGAACCTAATAAGTTAAGTTTGGCACGACCTATTTTTCATAAATTCATCCTGACTATTACTAATAATTTTGTTATCCATTAGGTTTTCCTGAATATTATCCCATACTAAACCTTCAAGTACAGTAGCTTCCCCACCATTCATGTCAGGCTTACAGGTCGGGGTGGGCAAATCCAATGGGATATACAGATCTTTCTCATACTGTACTGTACATAGGAAATAAAGTGGTTTCTCGCATATAAGCAGTTGTAGACAATTGTTGAGCATTTAGGCTTTAGCTGTTGCCTATGAGTAGGGAAGATTTCCACCTATTTTGTTAAATAGTCCTGTGACAGGGTAAATAAAAGCCACCAGCTATATGCCTGGCAGACATATGTTTAGTCTGCAGTGCAGCAGTGACGAGGTTAACTTCAGCTGGGAAGCTCATGACAATTAGTTGGATCCCAGCTGCCTAATCAAGGTGTGTTAAAAACCCCAGGCTGTAGACACATGCAGCCTAGCTGGTGAGGGGACAGGACTGAAAGTGCTGAAGAGATTACTGCTGTAAGGTCTGTGTTGCAAAGTACATGTGTGATGAACTGTCTGTCTCCTGCATTCAAAAGAGTAGCTGCCTTATTTTTGCTCTGTCTGCTAAAGAGAACCTTATTTTTGCTCTGTCTGCTAAAAAGAAGCTATTTTGTTTTGTCTGCTGAAGAAAAAGCTATTTTTCTTTTGTATGCTGATGAGAAGCTATTTGTTTTTGGTGTGCTGTATGTTTTAAGGCTAAAATAAATAAGCCTTATCCAAAGAACCTGCGTGTGTAGTTGCATGTACTCTGCAACAAGTCCACAAAAAACAACATGTATTTTAAAGCTGTTCTTGGTAAGGGATGTGTGAAATCTGCTCCCACTATGTGTAGAGGATGCTGTTGCTCAATAGGAATCATCAATCCAACTTACACCAGCTGCGGTGGTTTAATCATGTGGTATGTATGGTCGGACTTCACACATCTTTTTTGTAGGTGGCCAGTTGGCACGGTGCTAACCCTTTAAGTGCCCTTTCACATAGCTACTACATAATGCATTCTGGCATGCTGGATGCTCCATGACTTAGTAGCTATGTCCCCTCAAAACCGCTAGTTTTCTTAGGAAGTATAGCATTCTGTGCTCCTATAGAGAGCAGGACACAATCTGAACTGACAGTGGAAAGAAGGGGGATAACTCCTCCCTTTTTGTTTTGTCATAAATGACCGAGCAATCACATGACTATTTCATAGAGATTGTCACGTGATTGGCATGCTGGAGGGGTCATTATACTCAGTCGCTGTGGCCATTCTGGCACTCAAAAGTTTAATTCACAACATGGTTTTATTAATATCTAACTAGCCACTGCTAAGATGGTCATGGTAATAGTAAAGCAGTCCTTCTCTCAATACTTGGGGCATAAAAACTTTAAGGCACTCTGCCTCACATAGCACAGGATGGAATTTGCTGCCCAACAGAAGACAAGATTATTGACAAGAATAAAATGGACGTCCATGCCTGAATCTGTAGTTTTATTCTAAAACATATAAAGTACCAATCTCTGGATCATGCATTTAAAGATATGAAGTTCCGCTTTGTCTTGTGGTAGCCACAAAGACAGACTAGAACATGTAATCCTGGGTGGTAAGAGATCTAACCCTTCACTGTGTTTTGTAAAAGGCTGAGGGAAAGGGCTTCAGGTACTAAATTCTCAGTTCCTTTTCTGTGAGCTACAGTAGAATTGTACTGATATGATTTTTTTGGTCACAACCCCATGCCATTCAGGAAAGTTCTCATGCAGCTTAGCTAGGTTAGTCACTATTCCTGCATCATGCACAAACTGTATCCTACACTCAAATATAGTATTTGCTTTACTTGGCCACTAGTAATATCCCCTATCATGAGTGAAGATCCCTTACAAAGCACACACAGAAGCCCTGGAGCCATTTCAGTCACCATTCTCTTTCAAGTTCTGCATACTGTATGTACACAGAAATGCTGCTCCATTTTGCCCATTAATCAAGACTTGCAGATATGGCCCCATAGCATTATCCCTATTACCAAACTGTGCTGAGCTGCTAGACAGGCATTCCTAATAGTGCCGGTTTTCCTTATGTTCAAGTCGACATCATGCATTACTGTACATGTTTAATAATTTGTGCTGGAACATGCCATCTTTGCCACAACCATAGCATGAGACTGCCACCTGATTTGATCCCTAGTGGTATACTCTTGGTTTATACTGGAATTGCTTGTGTAATTTCGTGTCATCAGTTCCCCCAAATTTTGCATATATACCTCATTGGCTGAGAGAACAAGGCCGGTCACAGAATCAATAGATGCTCCAGATGCCTAATGGACAAACAAATGAGGTACAATACATCACAGTATAATATTAATCAGAATTTTTATAGTCAATAATGAAGGGTCCAGAACTTTCTTACCAGGTCACATACAATAGCTGTTAAGGACCCATGTTTTGGCTGGGGTTGAGCCGGGATTGCTGTAAAACACTGTCATCCCGATTGGGTATTTTAACCTCTGTTAAGTGTAAAAGGCAAGTACACATTTCTGAATAATTTTAGGACTGTTTCTCAATCTTTAAAATGGTCAGAGCAACATAAGAACCATCACCTGGCTTTCCTAATCATGAAATAAGGTTAGCAACCAGGAGGTACTCTTGTCAGATCCTTTGCAATATAACTGTTGTGTCTCCAGCTATTCTGTTGATGATGGAAATCCATTATTATAAAACTTTTTGCCATGCAAGTTGTGCAGTCTGAGCTGCTTGTAGTTTTACATTCACTATGCCAGTAGTTATTGTGGTAGGCAGATACCTTGCCAGTGTCGAAGATGTCAGGAGCACATACTGTAAGTAATAATTACCAGGAAGTTTCACTCTTGGCTCCACTGTAATATCCTCGGCTAGCTCCACAAATAACTGGTTCACCAACTATTTACTGTTGAATTTATATTTACAACACATAGCCTCTGATATCTTACCAATAAAGGAAAACATGCTCATACAGTAGATTCATTTTATTAACCCCTCAACAAAGAGAAGAGAATCATGACACCTTTAAAGACATAGTTTTGCACAGTTAAATATTTCATAGTTATATATCCAGTGCCATTCTTCCTTAGTGAGACATAAGTTGCCTTCCTCGACTGAAAAGAGTAGTAGTGCTCAGGCATTATAACCCATATTATTTCCACTCGGAATGAGAAAGGTGAGCTACTAGTTCTTGGGGATTTCAATTACAATTGGCTGGACCCTAAAAACAAGAAAATCCAGATACAAGTCAAAGTCACTTAACCTAAGGCAACACATTTCCAACACACATGGGCAAATCTCACAACCATTCCTTGCTAGACTGGATTCTCTCCGCTACGTCCAACAGAATCCAATCCTCTGGCATCCTACCTGATAATTTCAGTGACCATGAAATAGTGTACTGTGTAAGGAAAATCAGATCACCCCAATCCAGCTCTAAAGTTCTCCTCACTAGAACATTTAGAAACTTTAACCCAGAACATTTTCTGGCTGATTTTACCAGCTGCCCCTAGTATAGAATCGACTTAATTCCTGACCCCAATTCCACACTCAACTATTTCCAATCCGAGTACTTAAAACTCTGTGATACCCATACTGCACTATGCAAAATAAGAGTACGTGGGGGAACCTTTTGTGGGTAATAACCGACCCAATATTGCCCTGACATCTTAGGGATGGGTTGTGGAAAAGCTAGAAAGTAACTAGCACTACGAAGGATCTTAATAACTACAGATGCCTGTGGAATATGTGCACAAGGCAACAAGGCATGTAAAATAACAATATTACTCTTACAATCTTCACCAGAATACATAAAATCTAGCTAACTTCTGTAAAGTTATCATCAATATATTCCAGTCTTCTAGCCATCAACAACCATGTAATATCATTAAGGAGGATATTACTCTGGCAAATCCCACTGGCATTGCAATGCATTCAATGCAAACTTTGTGGGGTGTGCTACCCAAACTGCATACATGAACCTCATTCTGGGAATGCCCCTATAGCCCCGCCCTCTCCTAACACTGCTCACAATTTTCAATGTATCCCAATATCTGAAGAGGAGATTACACAACCGCTCCTCAAATTAAAACTAAGCCGCCAATGTGGACGTGAATCTTCAAAAGTGGGGACAAAAACACTGTCTTAAACTACAGGCCAATCTCTCTTCTCCCAATACTATCCAAAGTCATGGAAACATCTGTTAATTCCCAATTAAGCGATTACTATACCAAGACAAATTTCCCTAGCCAATTCCAATCTGGTTTTTGCCCCAAACACTCCCCGGTAACTACCCTGCTAAAAGTTTCCAATGAAATCCAGTGTGGAATGGAACTGGGACTACTTACTGGTGCAATATTCCTAGATTTTGCAAAGGCTTTTGATATTGTTGATCATGTTATCTTGCTTAACAAACTCCAGTGCTCTGGAATAGGGAAACATGCTCTGTTCTGGAGCCCCTACTATTCTCAGTGTTCATTAATGATCTTCAACACAGCTTGTAAGGGAACTTCAATACACATGTATGCGGATGACACAATCTTATATGCACACAGCCCTAACATCTCCAACCTTGGACACGTACTTTAATCTGACTTTTTGAGACTTGAAAATTGGATTTCCCAAAACAAATTGTTTTTAAACACTGACAAGACTGTAACAATGGTATCTGGCACCAACGCTACATTTCTAATGCTTCAAATGAATGAGCTCCAGATCAAAACCAAGTCTAATACTATCCTAGCCCCTGTTACTAGTTTCAAATACAGGCATACCCCGCTTTAAGTACACTCACTTTAAGTACACTCGCGAGTAAGTACATATCGCCCAATAGGCAAACGGCAGCTCACGCATGCGCCTATCATCATGTCCTGAACAGCAATACCGGCTCCCTACCGGTACCAAAGCTGTGCGCAAGCGGGGAGACTATAGAGCCTGTTACAAATGCGTTATTTACATCAGTTATGCACGTATATGACGATTGCAGTACAGTACATGCATCGATAAGTGGGGAAAAGGCAGTGCTTCACTTTAAGTACATTTTCGCTTTACATACATGCTCCGGTCCCATTGCGTACGTTAATGCGGGGTATGCCTGTATATGGGCATATGATTTGACTCAAATTTAACATTTGGTTTGCACATTGATACCCTGATATCCAAAACCTATGACAAACTAGGTGTACTATATAGGAACAAATTCTCCCTAAGTCTGTTGTTCAGAAAGCATATTGCACAGCAGATGTGTTCCCTGACGAAGCCTTTTGGTGAAACGCGTAGGAGGAGGAGCAATAGGGTGTTTGCTTGCCATCAGTGCGTTTGAGAGGAGCGGACATTACCACTTGCTGGGCTGTCTATTTGGTCATTGGTAAACACCAGGAGGAGGAGCGCAGAGAAACGGAGCCCAGAGACTACCGGGAAGGGTCTGTGCGTCACAGCCGGAAGTGACATCAGACCCGGACACCCGGAGGGCTGCGTGATATCGCGAGTTGCAGCACATTCAAGCTATGTGCAGCGGAGCAGTTTTCGTGACCGGAGGGAAAACAAGACCGTCAAGGAGCTGTAGTACCAAAAAGGGTGAGCGTATTCAAACATTGTCTCAACCCTGGGGTACCCCTCTTCATTAATACCTGCCCAGGCAGTGCACAATCTACAGGATTAAGACTATCCATTGGGCTACTCCCGTTTTCTATCCCCTGGAGACCAACCAAGTGTTACCATATACCCACTCTATTTGCACTATTTTTATTACCATTCATGTATTGACTTTTTATCATTGTTGTCCTAGAGGGATTTCCCTGGGACAAGTTTATTCAATAAAGAACATTAGTTTAATCACAACCCCCATTGACTGCGCTTCTCACTTTCTACTTTCTGTTGTCTAATACTATCCTAGCCCCTGTTACTAGTTTCAAATATATGGGCATATGATTTGACTCAAATTTAACATTTGGTTTGCACATTGATACCCTGATATCCAAAACCAATGCCAAACTAGGTGTACTATATAGGAACAAATTCTCCCTAAGTCTGCTGTTCAGAAAGCATATTGCACAGCAGATGTTGATGCCAATTATAGACTATGGGAACATAGTATATGGCACAGCAACCCAAGCTCACCTTGGCAAACTTGATACCCTCTACAACTCTGGTATGTCCCAGGACATACTTGAAAACGAGAGGTAACTCTCAATGTATTACTTCCTGGTAAAATATTTTATAAATAAATAAAAATAAATAAACTCAATATGTCGCTTTGTCCTCTAATGCAACTACAACACACATCACTGCAAAATGCTCAAAAAACTAGATTGGTCATCACTTGAGTCTAGGCGCAAAGTTAATCTTTCCTGTCTTGCCTTCAAATACTTTCTGGACAAGCCTATCTGAACAAGCTCCTCACCACTACCACATGCAGCACCTATCACCTGAGATCTGACTCCAAAAGACTGTTCATGGTCCCAAGGTTCAACAAAGTATCCGTCCGCTCCTCCTTCTCTTACCGTGCACCCCACAACTGGAACAATCTAACGGAGACTCTCACAGCCACCACCAGTTTACGTTCTTTCAAAACTCAAACTGTCTCACATTTGAATCTGGTCTGTAACTGTTACATACACCTATAATATATATTATCTTTAACTGTGCATGCAATGTCTTGTATATAATGTATAACTCTGTTCACTTAATGCAACTATTTATTTGTAACCATGTATTTGTCATCATAACTCTATGCCCATGACATACTTGAAAATGAGAGGTAACTCTCAATGTATTACTTCTTGGTAAAACATTTTTATAAATAAATATTACGGGTCCTTATTCAATAGTAAAAGTAGCTGATCACATTGCGAGCAGTCATAAACTGACATTCATGTCCCAATATTGGTGTGTCCAGCTTGATTATCCAATTTATGAATTTAGTTCAATATGGTCGGAAGCATTTGACCGAATGAGTACCAATTGTCTTGTGCTTATGTAACACTATTGTTACGTATCATAATTATGTTATTGGTTTAATTTGCATTATTACAACTTAAAATGTAGCTTGCGGTTTTATTTAGGGACATAAATAGGACATTGTAGAACAGAATATCCGCTCTAGAAACAAGAAAATAAAACATTTAGAACAAAGGACCTACAGTAGATTACAAATCTGGATTATGCAGTCATTGTAAATCCCATGAGAATGAGTCTGTCAAACCAAACCAGAAGTAAACCTCCAACATCCATGCTCTCAAATTTTTGTATATTCAGAAGCTTATGGATATAGAGATTGTTTTTTAATATTGTTCTTGTATTGCTATAAAGACTGCAAGCCCCGTCTTGTTTCACTGCCAAATAATTCACATCAGGCAATAACACATTTAATGTACATCTGGGAATATTTGATTTGGAGATATTAAACTATGTGTGCTTACAGTGCAATTTTAAGATAAACTGCAAATAAATACACACAAGAATAACTGAAAAAGGACTGTAGTTGTTTATGAACACATTTTGTATACTTTTATCTTTTATTATAAACTATTTGCAACCCCATTTAAAGAAAGATCTCACAGGGGATCCAGTGCTGCCACGATAGATTTGATTTCCGTGACATTTATTGTATGCTGCACTGACTTTGTCTTGAGTGGAAAAGGAAGTTAGTTTGGGAGATTTAAAGCCATAGATTGAATATAGCAGTTGACTAGACTATAAACTAAATTTATCATCAGACATTACCTTATCAGATAGTTCTACTAGATAGAAAAATTATGCTGCAGGTTTCATTAATTCTCTGGCATATGCGACTAGATTCTTAGGATATATGACTCTAACAGGAACATTTCACTGTGGGCTGACTTTATTATCTACAGTTCACAAGAGCATATGCCTATAAGTCTAAGATACAAAAAGAAACATCTTAGGCTCATTTTTCCTTACAGTATATATTGCTAAAATAGCATCTTTGTTTTACTCTTAAAAGCAATTTTTTTTTTCTAATGACAAATAGTACCGACAGGAACATTTAAAGTGAAACAGTTTACTAGTTTATAGTAGTGGCAAAAAAAAACATACTATAGTACCATCATTTTGCTTTGCTTGGCCAGTCTTATTGGCTTGGGTTGGAGTCATAAAATGTTAAATTTACATCACATCCCTCTGTAAAAACAAAATGGAAAATGGTAGATTTGTTTGAAAACATAAATGTTGATTATTATCTATGGCTTGCTGTGTTGGCTGCACTATTAAATGCACATTTATAATAATATGAGTGGACCATTCATTTCAACAGATTGGTACTGTCAATCTTATTACAATCTGCTTCTGGCTACATTATAAATGTAATGTACCTTCTGTTGTGATACAGCATGTCCTATTAAATACTTGAATATAAATTATTTTCAACATTAAATATAAGCAGGTGTTTAACGTATCATTGTACATATAACAGGAATGCTGGTTTCATCAAAAACCTGTTGACACTGTTAAATAGAGTTAGAGTGGACTACTGTAAGCAGACGCTCCTCATATTTCCTCCCAAACCTAGCCCTACTACTTCCTTCCAGATTACTGTTGGAAGTAATATCATTCACCCAATAGCCCAAGCACTATGCCTAGGGGTCACACTCGACTCCTCTCTCACATTCTCCTCTCACATCAAAACGTATCTAAAACCTGTCGTTTTTTCCTCCGCAATATTACAAAGATACACCCTTTCCTCTGTTGCTCAACTGCTAAAACTCTGACAGGCCCTCATTCTCTCCTGTTGATTACTGTAACCTCCTGCAGTCTGACCTTCCTGCCCCGCACCTGGCTCCCCTACAATCTATCATAAATGCTGCTGCCAGAATCACTCTACTCTTTCCTAAATCTGTCTCAGCATCTCCTCTGCTGAAATCACTCTCCTGGCTTCCTATCAAATCCCACATCTCGCACTCAATTCTCCTCTTCACATTTAAAGCTTTATACTCTACTGCCCCTCCTTACATCTCAGCCCTAATTTCTCGCTATGAACCATCCCGACTCTTGCGTTCTGCTCAAGGATGTCTTCTCTCTACCCTATTTGTATCGAAAGCCCTCTCCCACCTTAAACCTTTCTCATTGACTGCTCCACACCTCTGGAATTCCCTTACCCTCAATACCCGACTAGCACCCTCTCTATCCACCTTTAAGACCCACCTTAAGACACACTTGCTTAAGAAGCATATGAGTAGCACTGTGGCTAATACTAAACATATGATACATAAAGCTTAGCCCCCTGCAGACGCACTTACCAGAATGCCCTCCTACTGTCTCTGTACGTTCTTCCTACCTACCAATCCGATTGTAAGCTGCTCAGAGCAGGGACTTCTTTTCCAAAATGTTACTTTTATGTCTGAAGCACTTATTCTCATGATCTGTTATTTGTAGTGTGTGTGTGTGTGTGTGTGTGTGTGTGTGTGTGTGTGTGTGTGTGTGTGTGTGTGTGTGTGTGTGTGTGTGTGTGTGTGTGTGTGTGTATATAGATATAGATATAGCATTGGTATGGAGGTTTGCACTCACGTTTGTTAGAAGGCAGATGCTTGTCCCATATGAAGCATATAGACATGTGGTAACCAGGGGGATCCCGATGATAAAAGACAGCACACAGCAGTAATAATCCAAAAAGTGTGTATTGTGAACACAGGGCCGCCAAACGTTTTGGTCCTCGTAGAGGGACCTTCCTCAGGGCAGTACAACAAGTGACTGTTCTAAGCCCCCATATATACCCCCAACATCATGCAACAAAACATCTGAAACCAATTAGAAAACCTAATTAACCATCCCAGGTACAGCCCACCTCCAACAAGCACCAATAGAAAAAAACATAACTAGCCAGCACCAATGGGATAACTGCTTCTAAGGTAAGTCATGGGGGACATTGAAAAAACACATATACACAATCAAATAGCAACAGCGCCCCTGGTGGCGCATATGATAACAGTGCAAACTGACTGCTGAAAGAATGTCTATGCAATCACTAAATTGCTAGCTGTGCTAATGCAACAGCGCCCCTGGCGGCGCATATGATAACAGTGCAAACTGACTACTGAAAGAATGTTTATGCAATCACTAAATTGCTAGCTGCGCTAATGCAAATTTCCTATAGACATCTAAGGCTAAGAAACACTAGATGAAAGCTGTGAAACTAATATGTACACATAAAGTTTAAAAGACAAAAATACCTCACAACTATGGACATCCTGATTCACAATGTTAAGTCATAGGATGTAATGCTGATAGGAGTCAGACCTGGGTCACCTCGTGGTGAAGACACCATAGTGCAAAGATGTGAACACAAATAACAGGGAAAGGGAACATGGAAGAAAATTGACAGTACTATGGAGATCACATGCAATAAAGTATTACAGAAATAAAATATTACAGATAGCAGCCCAGCTTTAAGTCCTCATTGAGTCCATGTGGTGAAATAGTTCTGAGCTCATAAATCAATCTCGCTTCCTGTTGCAAGAGAATCTTATTTCTGTCCCCACCTCGTGGTGGTGGCTGCACTTGAAGAATGGGCATACAGCGCATAGTAGCTAGAGAATGCCGCATTTCTTTAATGAGTCTAGCAAAAGGTAGATATTTAAGCTCAGTGTTGTCATCAGTGCTGTTTAATGCCTTTCTAATAGTGGAACGATGAATCGCGATCCTTTCCTTTAACATACGTGAGGTTTTACCCACGTAGTGGAGACCGCATGGGCATTTTATCATGTAAACAACAAAGCGCAATTCACAGTTAAGAAAATGTTTGATCCTGATTTGAGCCCAACTATGAGGGTGAGAGTAACTGGAACCCGTTTGCATAAAACCACAATTGGCAACGATATGATTCAGGTTTTCTGTTGAGCCAAGACTTGGTAAGTGCATATTTGTCGACCGGATCTGTTTGCGTCAGCATGTCCCCTAGATTCCGGCCACGTCTATAGCAAAGTAAAGGAGGATCTTTACAGATTGTTCCAATGTGATTGTCATTGGATAAAATATGCCAGTTTTTATGTATGCTGCGTTTAATGCGACCAGACGCAGTAGAAAAAGTGCTGACAAAATGACATTGTTCCTGCGTAGATTTGTTAACATGTGATTGTAACAATACCTCTCTGTCAATGCATCTTACTTTTTTAAGGGCATCTTCTATATCTTTATGGCCATAGCCCCTGTCACGAAAACGCTGTGCCATGTCCAAAAGTGCAGGATCTACCTCATCTGGGTTCGAGATAATACACTTCACTCTAAGCAATTGAGAAAAAGGGAGTCCCTTCTTGAGTGATGTCTGGTAGCGTACAAAAGTGTATTTCTATCCGTATCTTTATGATAGAGTCTAGTAGCCAGGCCTCCATTGGCCCTATACACAATGGTGTCCAGAAATGAGATCTCAGTGTTACTAAATTGTGATCTCAGTGTTGTCTGCGCTCTTGGAATTTATTGAATATCTGAATCAAATTCCCTCTACGATTCGTTTTAAAGCACAATTTAGTTTAGAGGCTATAACTAGATACGGACCAGATCCGTGCCTCAGAGCCATTTCAACACATTTTGTGGGCTCTTTTGCACTTTATACATCAGTATCTACTATATATTCATTTGTTCCTCTATTAATGAGGCTTTAATTAGATACGATCTTGTACTCCTGCCTCAATGCGCTCCAACATCAGTTGATGTGTCTATGTATAGCTTTCATATTAGGTACTTCATTTAGTTTTATATAGTACCAACTGCAGGTTCTTTGTGGGAACAAGTATATGTAATTTATTTGTAAATATTAACATGGTCAGTCTCACGCTACCTGTTCAGAATACACAGGTTTTTAATTATTTCTAGTGCTGTACCTAGGGTTATCCTGTATCCATTGTGACCTAATGAGGTATTTCATTACTATTAAAGTAATTTAACGTTAAGGATTTCTCCTGGGTTTCAGTTTATGTATTGAGCACCTTGGTCTGTTTTATATGTTTAGTCACCATAGTGATACATTCACTTTGTATAATTTAGTTTAGTTATATACATCTATTTATCTTAATTTAAATATTAATAAAGTTTTATTTTTACATTTTTCACCATATCACACTTTACCCCTTATTTTCCACCTGGTGCAGCTAGAAAGTTATGCTACTTGGCAGATGTTTTGATGAAGACTAAAGGTAAAAATGGTGTTGTAAAAAGATTTTTTTTTATACATTTCATTTCAATCTGTGCATCATGTAATAATTCTTCCCCAAGGCCTCCTACAGACACTCCTTAAATCACAATATGATCTTGCACAGGGCAAAAATTGGAGCACAGAGCATGATTCTTTGATGCATAGAGGCACAAGATCAAAATGTTTTGCTCTTAATTGTTGTTTATGTTTAGTGTTTACTATTAAATACAGTACTGTATATATCGAAACATATCTAAGTCTCAAAAAAATTCCAAATATAATGTCTTTGTTTCAGTCAGTACTGTCTAAGATTGTGATTTCATTGAAGGAGAATTAAGAAAAGAAGACACTAAAGTTTAGTTGCTGGTTTACTTCCTGGACTTTCACAGATGAGGCCTGCAGTCATCCAATAGGAGGCCGCAACAACATACATTGCAGATTCCTGCTGGCCTGTTGGATCTATGCAATTTTGATTTCCAGAACACGGGCATTAAAACTGGCAACTAAAACTGTACATTTCTTGGGTGCTTTGGAGAACTCCCATGTTCTAATTGCTACAGAAAAGTGCTTTAACTCACCAGTTAAAAATAAATGTACTGCATGAGTGGGAAACAAAATCACTGAATCAGTAAGCGGGTTATTCATTAATCTGCAATTGTGCCGATCAGGGCACGGTTGCATGGAAACTCCTGTTTGACACTATCACAGTTTAATTAATAACCTCTTAAGTGTGTCCATTGACTTATTCACGATCAATTGGCTTCACAGGCAATTTCAGCAGTTATGTACTGACCAGAAATACTAAAATGTATATACCGTATCTTCAAAACAGGAGATTGTCTATGGGAATTCCTCAATAGAAAAGAAATAAAGATTTAATTATTAATAATTCATGCCATTTTTCTGCAACTCCGGCCTCATTTCTTAAAATAGGTTTATAAAGTAACATAATAAACACTAATGAATTATCAAGACAAAACTATTCCATAGATATATTTTGATCATGCGTGTCTATACTGTACATCAGTGTTTAAGAACAATGAAAGTTATAAATCCCCAAAAACTCCATACAATTTTAAATTATAAAATGGATGCTACTTAAATTAATAAACTGTAGTCTTAACCCTTATCTTTTACAATCAAATCTAGTTAAGGATTCACTATACTAATTAAGCTACCATGGTTCAAAATTATTGCAATAGTGGCTATAAATTGATACTATTCTACTATTGTGTCTTTAAATAACCCTTTTTTCCTTTTTTTTAAACACTCAAAATCTGTTCATATCAACATGAAATTTGTTGTCAATTTCCTATGTGTCCAAAAACACAATCACCATTTTTACATTTAAAAATGTACAAATCAAATGAAGTAATTTCGTAACTCTTATTTGGTTACTTTGGCTGGTTATATCCCACAGCTTTAGAATAAAATTCCACATGGAGCCGTTTTAAATGCATTTAAAGCCTCACCGAGACACTGAGAGCAGCATTAAAGAATTTCACTCAGGTAACATTTAATGATCCTGGTAGTGCTTTTACAAGATCAAAGTTTTTGATTTGGCAGCATTAGGAAGTGTCTGAGGGAGATTGTAGGCAGAGCTAGACAACAAAGACAAAAATCGACAATAGATGTCAACTAGAGCTGCATGGTTTCAGAACAGCTTGTGTTAAAATTGATACGGCAAAATATCAAAATAAGGTGATTGAAAACATGAATATTTTTTTAAGCACTATAACACATTGCTGACTTGCACAAGTGGACTAAGGTAACAGTTTCAAAGTATGGGTATTGCTATTTATGTACATTTGAATTTCCTAACATTTAACACACATCTTCTGTACTTTGCAACATAAAAAATCTGTGTCCAACATGAACTATTAAACAAAACAAAAAAACAGAAACTGAGGGGTTAAAATTGCTATTTTTATAAATAACATAATGTTCCCCCTCCTAACATGATGGGCCAAATGTACTAAATGGTGCAAAGCCATGACACCTTACAGTCCTGGATTAGTTAAATTATGGCTTAGTACTGTAACTAAAGATGGACTATTAAACCTACCATATGAACAAAATAGATAAAGTGCGCTACTGTTAACATTAAGTGATAAAAAAAATATATAAGAAGGGGATATGTAGCTGAAAATACCAGCCTACAGATACTATACACCCAAAGTGGTAAATATAATAATAATTAAACAAGAAATACAAAACTGTGGGCAAGGTTGAAAATACAGTATGGAGCGTCTGCAGCTATGAACAAAGGGGGTGGCTCAGCACTCCCTAGCACTAGAAGAGAAAAAAAAAACAGGAAAGACACAGCGCAAAACCGCTCATGGTGAAGTATGTATTAAATAAAGTAAAAACTGTACACAGGTAAGTATTCTACGTACATCAGGATAAATAATCACAGGCACATCATGGTATGGGACATGGGTTACCGGTCAGCTGATGTGGAACAGGTGAGGAATAGAGTTGTCATCTACAGGTAGGTGGCCTCTCTCACATGGGCACGATGGATCCTCCTGGGATACCCCTCCGTCAGGTGAATCTTTCCGTATCCTGAAGCCCGTTTCGATGACGTCACCGATATACAGTAGGTCAAGTTCACGGGCTAAAAGTGTTATGTAGAGAGTCCTGGGATTGCAAAGATCGCAAATCTCCTCTCACCAGCCAGGCGGGGGACAGGTTGAAGCATCACTCAGAAATCACATCCACATGTGTGTAGCAACACAAAGTCCCGCAGGTTCAGTGCGAAGTAAATAAAGTCCCGAACAATAGATACCGCTGACAGCCTCCTTGTAAATTCTTGCACACAGAGCAGGAGATGGTAGCAGCTAACGGGGACCGCAACAGGAACTCACCCCGTTACATAAACTGCAAACAGTATGAGCATATGCACTGCTGAGACTGGGACCAAAGACCATAAAGGCACTCAGTGAGCGCTATTACTAGCCCACAGGTGATTACAGCTGATTAATGCAGTCAAACAAACAACAGTCGGAGCAGTGCAAATGTTGTGGTATGGGCAGATCAAATACAAGAAATTAGTACAAGGTTAAAATAGGACCATACTACGCGTTTTGTAGAGCGAGCGCCACTTCATCAGGGAATAAAAAAATCGGGCTAACAGGTGCAATAAATACCCCATGATCTCTGATGATTGGTCAGGCATTGCAAACGTAGCCAGCCAATCTGCAGTACCTCAAGGGAACCTGCACAGCAACAGCCTAACTATCAGTTTAATAACAAACTACAATATAACAATTTAACCAGCATAATAAAATATATAAATGCTGCAAAAGAAAGAAAGGGAACATATTTAGAACATATACAATAATAAAACAAAAATGGTCATTAAATACTCTGCTAAACTTTAACATGCATAGGACAAAAATAGAGAAAACTCCTTGCTGCTGATAAACAGATACATACTTCTACTCTGAGTGAAATAGCTTCAGGGTAGAAAAAAGATAGTTTAAATTAATGGTTTAACAGAACTTGGTTGAAATAATGAAAACAAAACACCAGAGTCATTGAGAGAGTAATATGGGGTTGGTAAAGAGAGGGTTAATACCTTTACCAGATATCAATATCATTATTTAGTCCTTTTGGGACTGAAGTATCCAATTTGGTCATTTAGTTCTGTTAACTTCTTTATTTGTTTTTAATTTCTCATTGTTTTGATTGCATTGGATCTTGTTTGTGATTTTTTTTAGGTTGACCATTGACTGGCATAGTGTTAAATGATGCCCATATTATATGGGCCTGATACCCACTGTGCCATTCAATTGTTTAATTGGCATTTGATATCTATTTAATTGGCTATGTGATGTGTTTTATTTTGCTATGTGCTGTGTTTTATTTAGCTATGTAATGTTTTTGATTTGGGCCTGATTTTTTATTCCTTCCCCATATCTTGCTATAGTGGTAAATCATGCCCATATTATATGAGCATGATGTACCCACTGTACCAATGAATGGGTGAAGGGTGGGACCAGTTGCCTGGAGAGGATGGTTAGGCCTCCTGGGTGTGTAGTGGCAGAGGGTGGGTTAACCCCTTAATTACTATAGTGGTTACTAAACGCTAAGGTGATTAAGGGGTTAGGGGACATTAGATGTTTTTTTTAATGTACTGTATTGTTTGTGGCAGCGGAGGACATGGACGGTGATGAGGATGAGGACGGCCTTCATCGTGGTAGACAGGCAGGGGTGAGTGCAAGATTTAATTACTTTATAAATTTTGTATTTTAAATGGGAAAATGCACTATTATCCATATGTGTATAATAGTAATTTGACCATTATTGTACTGTATGTGTTAGGGGCGGGGGAGGGGAATGTATTTATTTAAAAGTATGTTTTGGGGGGGGCACAGGATTGGTACCGCAGGCCATCGGGGACCCCTGGACACCTGCGAGGACCACCCGGGTACCCCATGACACCTGCGGGGAACACCCTAGGGCCACTGCCAGCCTATAGTATAATTCCTGTGCATTAAAAAAAAAATGATCTTTTATGCATGTTAGGGGGTATAGGTGTTGATGGGGGAACAGGGGGTGGGTGTGTTGTATATTACAATCTTTATTAGGGACAATTGTCCCCAATAAACATGCTATTGTGCCTTAACCCTTTCATTGCCTTAGCGGATAGCACTAAGATAATGAAGCTGCTTTAATGTATTTTTTTTAATAGTGTGCGGGAGCAGGGGGTCGCCTGAGCTGAACCGCTTTGATTTCTGGCTCAGGGACACCCTGCTTCCCGAGTTACAGGCCCCGATATGGGACATCGGATGGCAGTGTCGTCACCATTATTAAAGCGTCCACGTGTGTGACATGTAAATAATGGATCCCCCTGCAGGATTTAAATCCCCCAGTCACATGACGTGGGAGCTTTAAAAGCACAGGGGATACTGGTACCCGATAACAGGGCCTGTATCTCATGAAGTAGGGGGTGCCCGAGGCTGAAACCAATGCGGTTCAGCTAAGGAGTCCCCCTTCACATGTACACTATTATTAAAATGTATATGTTTACTTCATGATCGCCTTTAAGATCCGTGCATGGAGACGCACCGTCTCTATGCAGCTCTTACAGTCTGCTATTTCTTATATCAGCTAGCACGCTTTACAAGTTTAAGCATGATAGTAAGGGGGGAAAAACAGCTTGCGCGATCTGGCATATTTTTGCCTGCCCAGACCAAAATGCGCTTCACATTTTAGTGAATCCTGCGTTTGGTTTCACTTTATAACGGGCGAGTCACAAATTCCCAATCAGGCGCTGCATAGCCACCAGTGTATCAAATGGCTTAGCACCACTTACCAAATTGTTTCTGACCTATATTTAGACAAATTTAGGGAGTGCAGCAGTAAGCTACAAGGGTTTTGCTAATAACGGGTTTGGCTAAGCATGAACAATAGACATTAGTTTCAGTCTAATGTACATATCATACAGTATGTAAAAGGTGAGTACACGCAGATTCCGAGATCATGAACTTGGTTCTTTACAAATCCATAGTGACATTCTTTCTTGCTGCTCTGAATTCTCCCCCGATCAACGGGGCAAACTTCATACGACAAAAAGACAAGAAAGAGAGTACACTGAAAGACTTTATCAATTAAAATGCAGTAATAAACACAAATAAAACAAGTTAAAAACTCACATGGACATGTGTAAAAGGCCACGGTGACTGGAATCACTCCATAAATAAATTCCACAGCACTCCACAGAGGAGAGATAGTCTAGGCAAGGCATGTCAAACATGCGGCCCGCTTCGTGTGTGTCGGCGAGCGCGTGGGCGGCGGTTAAAAGTTTTGGCCGCGGGAGAAGCAAGCGCGGGTGTGGGGGAAGCGAGTAGCACGGGCGGAAGTAAAATCTGTCCTGCAGGGGCTGGAGGCGTACGGTGGCCGGGTGCAGTCAATCTGCACTCGTGCCGTGTGTGGGAGGACACGGGGGCGGAGTCAAAACCTCGGCGGAGAGACTGTATTCTCCTTGAATGGTAAACCGGGGGTGGTGTGTGTGTGTGTTATCAGCTCTCAGGCTTCGATACATAACCTCCCTTGATACAAAGCCCCATGGAGTAACCTTAACCAGATACCACTCACAGACCTTTTCCAGGGAAGGAAAAGCTGGCCTGCTGGGACTGGAATTGGACGGTGGCCGGGCGCAGTCATCCTGCACACGTGCCGTGTGTGGGAGGTCAGCAGGGGCGGAGCCAACACCCCAGCGGAGATAGCTGCAAAGACGTCTGTGAGACTGTCTCCTGCCTGGAATAAGGTAAGGACAAGGGGGGGGAGAGAGGCCGAGATGATGATGGGGCATGGGGGAGGGAATATGATCATGGGGCATGGGGGGGGGAATATGATGATGGGGGGGGGGATATGATGATGGGGGGGATATGATGATGGGGCATGGGGGGGGAATATGATGATGGGGCATGGGGGGGGGGAATATGATGATGGGCCATGGGGCATGGGGGGGGATATGATGATGGGGCATGGGGGGGAATATGATGATGGGGCATGGGGCATGGGGGGGAATATGATGATGGGGCATGGGGCATGGGGGGCGGAATATGATGATGGGGCATGGGGGGGGGGAATATGATGTTGGGGCATGGGGGCCAGCCTGGGCAGATAAAGATGGGAGGCAGGGGGTGGGGAATATGATGATGGGGCATGGGGGCCAGTCTGGGGAGAAGAGATCATGATGATGGGGGGAGGTGGGGGTATTTTTTTATATGTATTGGGGAGGTGGAGCTATTTTTTAAATGTATTGGGGAGGTTGGGCTATTTTTTAAATGTATTCGGGGGAGTGGGGGTATTTTTAAAATGTATTTAGGGGACTGGGGATATTTTTTATATGTATTCGGGAGTGTGGGGGTATTTTTTATATGTATTCGGGAGTTTGGGGGTATTTTTTATATGTATTCGGGAGTGTGGGGGTATTATTTTTATATGTATTCGGGAGAGTGTGTGTGTGGGGGGGGGAGTGTGTGTGTGGGGGGGAGTGTGCATGTGGGGGGGGAGTGTGTGTATGTGGGGGGGGGAGTGTGTGTATGTGGGGGGGGAGTGTGTGTATGTGGGGGGTGGGGGAGTGTGTGTATGTGGGGGGGGGGAGAGTGTGTGTGGGGGGGGAGAGTGTGTGTGGGGGGGGGGAGAGAGTGTGTGTGTGGGGGGGGGGAGTGTGTATCAGTGGCTGTGTGTGTGTGTCTGTGCAGGCCAGCAGAGACTGTGTGGGTGTCTGTGTGTGGTCAGTGTCTTTGTTGGTCTGTCTGTGTGTGTGTCTGTAGGTCAGTGGCTGTGTATGTCTGTGCAGGACAGAGAGAATGGGGGGGGGGAGAGAAGAGAGGGGTGAGAGAGAGAGAAGAGGGGATTGAGCGAATGGGGGGGGAGAAGGGAGATGCGTGGGGGGACAGAGAATAGAGGGGATTGAGCGAATGGGGGGTGGGGGAGGGAAGGGAGGGAAGGGAGAGAGAATAGGGGGAGACAATGGGAGAGGGTGAGAGAAAATGGGGGGAAGTAGAGAGAGAATGAGGACAGGGCCGCCAACAGGCCCGGTGAGTCAGTCAACCACCCTCTCTCTCTCCCCCACCCTCTCTCTCTCTCCCCAACCCTCTCTCTCTCTCCCCCCACCCTCTCTCTCTCTCTCCTCCACCTTCTCTCTCTCTCCCCCACCCTCTCTCTCTCGCTCTCCCCCACCTTCTCTCTCTCTTCCCCACCCTCTCTCTCTCTCCCCCATCCTCTTTCTCTCTCCCCCACCCTCTCTCTCTATCCCACCCTCTCTCTCTCCTCCCACCCTCTCTCACCCTCTCTCTCTCCCACCCTCTCTCTCTCCCTCTCCCCCACCTTCTCTCTCTCTCTCTCATCTCCACCTTCTCTCTCTCTCTCCCCCACCTTCTCTCTCTCTCCTCTCTCTCTCTCGTCTCTCTCTCTCCCACCCTCTCGCTCTCTCTCTATCTCCCACCCTCTCTCTCCCTCTCCCCCACATTCTCTCTCTCTCTCCCCCCCACCTTCCTCTCTCTCTCTCCCCCACCTTATCTCTCTCTCTCCCACCCTCTCTCTCTCTCCCAACCTCTTTCTCTCTCTCCACCCTCTCTGTCTCTCTATCTCCCACCCTCTCTCTCCCTCTTTACCCCACCTTCTCTCTCTCTCTCCCCCCACCTTCTCTCTCTCTCCCCCCCACCCTCTCTCTCTCTCCCACTCTCTCTCTCTCTCCCACCCTCTCTCTCTCTCTCTCTCCCACCCTCTCTCTCTCTCTCTCTCTCTCTCTCCCACCCTCTCTCTCCCACCCTCTCTCTCTCTCTCTCTCTCCCACCCTCTCTCTCCCACCCTCTCTCTCTCTCTCTCTCTCTCTCTCTCTCTCTCTCTCTCTCTCTCTCTCTCTCTCTCTCTCTCTCCACCCTCTCTCTCTCTCTCCCACCCTCTCTCTCTCTCTCCTCTCCCACCCTCTCTCTCTCTCTCTCTCTCCCACCCTCTCTCTCTCTCTCTCTCTCCCACCCTCTCTCTCTCCCACCCTCTGTCTGTCACCCTCACCCACACTCTCTGTTTTATCTTAACTGCACTATACCTACACCAAAATAACCTATTCTGCTTTCTTCCAGATCTGACTCAAGTTTCACATGGGAGACAGGTAGGGAACACCTCCCCTCCAGTATTGTACCTTGAGGGACTGCGGATCAGGTAAGATCCCAGGCGGGATTGCTGCTTTGGAAATTGTTAAGAGGGGGCATCCTGACACTGGTTAATGTGTTCAGAAGTCATTCACGTCTGGCTTTTTTTTGGTTCAGTTAGTGAGGTCAACACACACACACAGTACTTTTCGAACTAAACCTACGTTTCTATGAAAATTTAAGTTGTTTTTTTTGCGGTCCACCTAGACTTAAACCTTGTTTATTTGGCCCTTGTTAGCATTTGAGTTTGACATGCTTGGTCTAGGCTAAACCTGACAAGCTGGTAAGCTTGCAGTCAACGACCTCACGAGAACGCTGGGCATCTGATATCCCAGCGCGATGAATAATACCTCAACGTGTTTCGCATAAGCCTACGCTTCAGGGCTGTGGTCTATGGATCTCAGAGATCCCATATAAATACAGACTTTTGAGATACTGGGATCAGTGTGTGCCTTTTTGTTTTGTTGACTGCAAGCTTACCAGTTTATTTGTCTTTATTAACATATTATATATACTATACATCCACTCACAAATTAACACATGCTAAGTGATTTCATAAGCATTTCCCTGATCACAGTCCTAAGAATGACTGCTGCCTAGTGATAAATCTACAGTATTAAAGGTAAAAGCCTTGTGTGGTCTATATTTGGGGGTGACCAACAAGTGTTTTTTTTTAAATAGAGAGAAAAATATATGTAATATAACTGTACAGAATGCGTGTTGTATATATTACAATAAAGGCAGAAAAGAGTGCATACAATAGTCTGACACTCATTCTTAAACATGCACTTAACATCAAAACATAAGAAAAATTATTGGTCAAAGCTAAATTATTTAATCTCTGGAATATTTAACAAATATTTACATTTGTCTTCCATACAAGAATACTTGAATGCAGTGCTAACTGTAGGTTTCTTTGAGATGCTATAAGCTTGAATTTAATGTAATTTTTACATGTGTTTTATAGTTCCATTTGATGCAATGTTTTCCCCTTAGCTGCACATTTATTTATTCATATTTTCTCACTTTTCAAAATTACATCTATTCTTTGGCATGAATGGCTACTAAAAATGGATACCCATATTATGTACATCGTAATAACGTCCATTCAGATTGAGACACAATAAAACAATTACACGTAGATGCCACTTCTCAGTGTACAAGAAAAACATCATAAAAGATATTGTTTTATCTTGGACAGCTATGGTTTAAACTCCAATTAAGCAGTAAATCAATGCAACCTAATTATAGCATAATTTCAACGCATAATCCATTTCACAAATTCTTGCAGCATGACAGATTTCCTTTTACAAATCTTATATTTTATAGCAGACTGGAATAATTTCAACTCAATCTGTAACTCAGACCTATATTACATCTTTAATTATAGTAATTGCAGGAACTAATTACTATTTTTCATTATTATGTTCTTCTTTTATGAGCTAAATCATACAGTTAGTGGTTTAAATATGTTCTTGCACTATGTTTGGCATTTTCAATATGAGCCTAACATCAAATGTGCGTAAAATAAATTAGCCCTATTAATCTATTGTCATTGTCACCACTACTTCCTTTCAAATTAATTCTTTAAACTAGATACATTTGCACTTATTTTCCACCATTTTATTTTTATGGTTAAGTCATTGAAAGCACTTCATGGTATACTGTATATAACACTGAAGATTCAAAAAGAGGGGTAATCCTGCTTCACAAGTACAATAATATCATATGATACAATAAATGAGGGGGTGCCGTCTAGGATGTATATGTATACAGACCCAGGGGACGGCCATGGGTACGGTCTGCGCTCCCACCTACACCAATCTCTACCTTGGATGGTGGGAGGTGGTCACAGTTTTTGGTGAGAATTTGGAATGCTACACCCAATATGTAGAGACCTGGATTCACTAAATTGATGACGTGCTTGTAATCTGGAGTGGCACGGTAGCAACACTCAAAGAGTTCATTAATGTTCTTAGCACTAATAATCATAGGTGAGAAACGTGGTAATAGTGCTCAAGTACAAGGCTGGTAATAATAGATTAAATTCAGAACCATAGGTAGGTGAATCAATATTCAGCATTGAGAATGAGTATGTCCATAAGGAAATTCATATGACGAATAATCCTAGAAAACCGGAGATAAGTGGAATGACCACCCACTGTCAGTTTTATTGGGAATGTTCACTTAGCATGAAGATATGGTACTCACAGTCACCTCCTTAGTCTGGGTAGACGTGCTGCTGCTGATAGGTAATCCAAGTAAAAGAGAAAAGTAGAGCATAGCCAAACAGGAGCAGGGAGAGGATCCAGTAATACAAAAATAGTTTAATGGAGTATACAGAGCATGGAGGGTAGCTCCATGCTTTGTGTACTTAATTAAATTATTTTTGTATTACTGGATCCTCACCCTGCTCCTTTTTGGCGATGCTCTACTTTTCTCTTCTACACTAATAATCATAATCTGAAATTCACCTATGAGTATGATAGAAAGTCCATATATTTCCTTGATCTAACTATCTCACGCACAGCCGAAGGCAGTCTGCGCACCTCAATATTCTGAATTAAAACATCCACAAACAGCTTATTGAGAGCATATACACCACCCTGTACATTTGGTTAAAAATATCCCATTGGGACAGTTTCTGCGAATCCGCAGAACTTGCTCAACCTTGGCAGAATATGAATTACAAGCATGGGGCATGACACTCAGGTTCCAAGAAAGAGAGTACAGTACTCTAAATCCTGTATCAAGAGAGCATACAAACAGGCAAAATACTCCGATAGGTGCCAACTCCTAACACCCAAACCAAAAGTTATTACAGATGCAGCCACGAGTTTTAGAACTCTTGCCTTGGAAAATCTGGGGCAGTTTCATAGTAAATGCCTCAACATTGCTGCAATATTGCAGCAACTTTGCATCAACATTTCTATGAGATTCTTAATGGCCCATTGGATTAACACAGCAGGGGTCCCTGCAGTCCCATTCAGTTTGAATGGGACTATAAGGACCCTCGCTGTGATAATCCTATTGGCCATTAAGCATCTCACAGAAATGTTGAGACAATGTTGAGGCATTTACTGTGAGACTGCACCAGAATCTCCCAGAATTTCCCTGGTACATGTGTTCTAATACTCGTGGCTGCATCTGTAGGTTCATTGGTATAAGGGATCTGTCTGAACATTCAGGATGAATGCTTACAGGAAGTGGCATCACCTTCTCCGAAGCTACCACAGATATCTTGCCTCCTGGCAATCCCTGACCTCACAGGAAGTAAGCCTCACATTGAACTTTCATTGTCAGCAGTTGCCTCTGGACTTTAAGTAGCAGGCAGTTGCTATCCAACTTTGCTCGTGCAAATTACTTGTTACTGAGCTCTGCCTTGCTTTTACCTTTTACCTGCCAACCGCCTTAACCTCTGAACCAGACCTGACTACCCTTTGTCTGCCGCCTGCCTTGACCTCGGAACCGGACCTGACTACCCGGTGCCTGCCGCCTGCCTCGACCCCAGAACCATACAGATGCAGTGGCCATTATTTTAAGAAATCACGGCGCCATTTTCGTGTACACTGCTGTACTCCACGTGGCATGAACACGGCCAATCGCCCCAGGCACACGTGTTTATCGCGGTTGCTTTGTTTGAATTTCATGGATTACTGTATGTGTAATTAAATGCAATGAAATGAATGAATTGTAATGTGTACAGTACTGTGCTACTGTGCTACTGTGTTAATTTCAGGTGTTTAAAAGACAAAACACTAAAATGCCATTTTATGCACTCGCCTGAACTCACGTCATAAGGCGGTACAGTTGGATGCAATCCCGCGCCATGACATGGGTATTCCGAGGTATACACCGCGTGATTTCTTAAAATATTGGCCGCTGCATCTGTACCTGACTATCCCTGCATCTCAGGCCACTGATCCCTGGCCAAGGTTGGTATATTACTCCCTACCTCTGCCCTGTGGGTCCGTATCCTGTTCTGCAGTCAGCAACATTACAATTGTCACCTTTAATAACAAATAGGACAGGATTCATGGTGTTATCTGAAAGCATTGGCCCATTCTGCTCAATGATAGTGACCTCCAAGTGGTGCTTAAGACAAGACCTACCATGGTAAGCAGGATAGCCCACAACTTTAAAGATTCCCTGGTACACAGTCATCTTAGCAGCCTGAAAACACAAAAGTGATTACCGGCCAAACCCAAGGGATCCTACCAATGTGGTAGATGTAAAGCCTGCCCTCTGTTACTACCCAACAAGCACTTCAATAATTGGAATAACAGTAAACAATTCCGCATTGACCACTTTATTAACTGCCTAACAGTATGCGTAATTTATCAGATTACCTGTCAATGTGGGAACAAGAATGTCGGAAGAATGAGACGGGAGTTCAAGAAAAGAATTCTTGAACATGCTGGGTCAGTAAGAAGCTATTGATTAGTATTGTTACTGCTTCATTTGCAAACTTATACAATTCAAAATAGTAATATTCTTGCAACAAGCCTGGCAATTATTGTTGCCTATGTACCCGCAAGATTAACCACAACACTTTTAGTACAGTAGTAGTAGAGATGCAACGGCCGTTATTCGAACATATCTCGAAATGGATTCTCGAGATATGCCTGTGATCCTCATTTGTTTTGCCGCAGCAGACTAATGGCCCATCGGATTAACACAGCAGGGGTCCCTGCTGTGTGAATCCTACCGGGGTCTGCCTGTCTGTAATTGGCGCGCAGTAAGAGATAGGCTGAATCAGTCACTCTACTTGCGTGCCTCTCTCAGGCGACCGCAGGGGTTTAATTAAAATTCTAACACTACAGTATTATAGCAGGGGGTCTCTGGAGCTGAACCACATTGATTTCAGGTCTGGGAACCTCCTACTTCCCCAGTGCCAGTATCCCCATGTTAAAATCCTGTGGGTGACGTGACCGTGGGATCTAAACAAAGCAGAGGGATACCGGCACCCCATAACAGGGCCTGTATCTCGGGAAGTAGGGGGTCCCTGAGGCTGAAATCAACATTGTTCAGGAGACCCCCTGCTCCCGCACACTAGTATCAAACACCCCCCCCCCCCAAAATAAAAATCATTACCTTGAAGGTAGCTGCTAAGGTAATGAAGCTGCTTACATTTTATTTTTATTCATAGTGTGCATGAGCCGGGAGTCTCCTGAGCTGAACAAAGTTGATTTCAGCCTCAGGGACCCCCTACTTCCCGAGTTACAGGCCCCGGTATAGGGTGTCGGTATCCCCGCCATGTTAAAATTCATGTGCGATCTAAACAAAGCAGAGGGATACCGGCACCCCATAATGGGGCCTGTATCTCGGAAAGTAGGGGGTCCCCAAAATAAACTTTGTTCAGCTCCAGAGACAACCTGCTCACGCACGCAATAAATAAAAATGTAAGCAGCTTCATTACCTTAGCGGCCATGCAATGCCTGCTAAGGCAATGAAGATGTTAAGGCACAACACTGTAGCATGTTACATTACATTACAATATGTACTGTACTACCCACCCACTAATACAAAACCCACCCCCTGTGTCCCCACATAAAAACATTTTTTATTTTTTAAAAAGCCACCAAAAAAATGACTGGCATGGTGGCAATCCCATGCCACCTGGGCATGAGCTGCCACTATGCCAGACAACATACATCCTGCCAATCTGCCAAAAAATCCAGGGATCCCTGCTAGAATTTTAATAAAACCCCTGTGATCGCCTGTGAGAGGCGCGCAGTAAGAATGACTTTCTTACTGCGCGTCTCTTACAGACAGGCAGACCCTGTGTTAATCCGATGGACCATTATGTCTGTAACGGACCATCTCGGTTCACCACGCGGAATGACGCAACATTTACCCAGGTAAATGTTCGAATAATGGCCTCTGCATCTGTATGTTTGTCAGATTAGCGATAAGGTGTATGAATACTATAGATTCATATACCCCAACTATTAAAGTCTCTAAGCACAAGTAGCCATAATTAGAAAAGGCCATATAGCTGTGAGTGTCCTAGCACTGGAACAGCATCCAGCCGAACTGTCCAGTGCCAATCGGATTATGAGTGAAGCGCTGCTTTCCCTCCCTTTCCCCCCCCCCCCCCCCACCTCTGGAAGATCTTTCTAAAGCTACAGGTGTCATGGTGCTACATAACTGTGAGGGTCCAGGAGATGCTGAGTGTCCACGTTGGTTCGGGGAAACAGGACAGGCTTTTGGTGATCCTTCATGCTCTTCTCATGGTGTCAGCACGTCCAGTCATAGCAGTCTCCAGGTGTACTGGAGACAGTCCCCACCATGACAGTCGTCTCTCATACCCCTACCCAATAGACTGCAACTTAGGCAGAGGTATAAAACAGGATCCTTTATTGAGGCGTCCACTGCAGTGTTTATTACAGCATATGCATGAGTTTTCAGGATAAGTCCCAAGCCTCTGGATGGTGCCTGGCTTCTCTCAATTGAGGCCTTGCACTCTATTAGATCTTTTCACCTCAACCCCCTATGGGGCTGAGAGCATGTCTCACTCCCAGCTGGGAGGAACTAGAACTGCCTATAATTTAGATCGCCTCCTCTCCAGTACAGAGGGGGAGGGCACAAGGTTTGCACTGATTGGCAGTACACAGACCCAGTTCACCTCCACCCATGTCACTCAAAGTGGCTGCATGAGGCGGGATAAACCCCACAGGATAGCCTGACACTGCCTGTAGCTACAAGGACTTACGTGACAGGAGGCAGAAGAAAATATAGCCCTTGACCAGCCATGGCTACATGAGTATATCTTTCTCCACTCCTCTTCCGTGTTGGTGTCACACTTATCGTGACCTCACATGCACCCAATGCCTGTTTCTCCAATAGGAAAAAGGATAATAATAGCATGTTCTTGTATAGTTTTCCATAGTGCTTTACAGAGACATGTCCCTGCCCTGTGGAGCTTACAATCTATTTTTGGTGCCTGAGGCACAGGGAGATAAAGTGTCTTGCCCAAGTCACAAGGAGCCGACACCAGGAATTGAACCAGGTTACCTTGCTTCAAACTCTGTACCAGTCACTGTTTTTACTCACCTAGCAACTACTTCCCCTTCTCAGGATAAACTAAAACTGACCAACAGTAACAATTACTATGCAACTGAAATAGTTGTGAAAATCCCTTAAAACCTACACATATGTAAATAAAGGGCGGCTGCTAAAAAAAACACTGACCACCTGGCCAGAGAAAAACAATATGTAATAAACATAAATTTTGCGCCTTAGAATACACTAAAAAAAGCAAAATAATATGCTTTGAATGTTAAATAATCTTACAAGTAAAATAAACATACAACCATTGGATAGTGTGTTACACAACAAGTGTCTTTGCAGTGTCCAACGATGATGGTAGTGGTGAATAACCAAGTACATGAAATAGAAGAAAAACCACACATAGCATAATACTGTGGGTAAATAGGACAAATATGCCAAACAGCACACAACACAAAACAAAAAATACTAAACATAGCATATTATTTTGCTTTGTTTAGTGTATTCTAAGGCGCAAAATGTATATTTATTACATACTGTTTCTCCAATAGGCTTCGTTGGGGGCAGCAGTGTTTGATCACTACAATGGAATATATATCTCTGCCTCCATCATAATACTAGAGACAACTAACTTCAAAACTCACAGGGTTTAATATATTGTAACTATATATAGCATAAAACTGTCTGCTTTAAATATTGTGTCAGGCAATAGCCATCCCTCTGCCTTTTCCTCACTGGATTAGACATCCAATCAAGTACGATATGTATAGGAGTATCTACCTTTAGATCTGAGCATACCCTTTCACACTTTAAAGTGTTTTTATTTTTTTGTGATGCTATCTGTATGTGTCATGTAATGTATTTTTCAGAATTTTGTTTTGATTAAAATTATTTTAATACTACAGTATTATCACTTTACCTAGCACTTTACCTCACTCCCTTTTTGAGTGCATGTGAAGTGTGAGGCACAAAGGATCTTTCTGATCTTTTTTTTCTGTACATAATACAGCTAAGCGCTTGTACTTGAAAAATTCAGAGACAAATACACCTTTTATGTTGCCTTCATGTTGTAGATGCATATACAGGACATAATACATAGCCTGCTAAAGAATTTAAATATCCTTACATACAGTATAGGTCTGGAGTTACTTAACAATGATAAGCTTTATGCAACCATGGCCCATTTAATGGAATCAGCCTTATGGTTAGTTTAGCCATCGAAAACAAAATTGACCACAATATTTACAACATACAAGTATGCAAAAGGAAGAGTTTCTCTAGATTACAAAAGAGGCAAATGCACTAGTACATATATAATTAACTACATGAAATAAAGCAAAAAGTGGCCGGAAACATTTGGTCCATATTGCCATACACAATATAGTTATTTAAAATTATTATCTGTGCCTTTTTGTTTTATTTCATGTCCTACACACCCTTATGTTGGGTGTAATTTACTTAGGAGTGATAGAAGTATGCAATAAATTGCAAAATAGGGTGGCGCAGTGATAAAGGCAATATATAGCCGGGGATAATACAAAGTGAATAGAAATAAATAGTGAACAAAATGCAGCTCAAAGAACCATTTAGTGGATGGTCTGCAGACTCCACTTCTATTGTAGAGCGTCTTGAGAAATCAGGGGAGCGCAGGTATCAATATGCAAAAAATAGAAAGGCACAAAAAAGTGCAAATAAAGTTAAATCAAACAATGTGATGTGAATGTATCAGGTGAATGGAGACTCACGTGGCATCAAATAAAATCAGGCATATCAGAGATCAGTGGCAGATGCTTGACTCTGTAGTGGTAGATGAACAACCCCACAGCTGGATATCTGATGTGATGTGAACAGCACACACGGCAACCTCACCAATCAGGGTAATAAAAAAGAAAGAGAGGCTTCCATAGCATAACACAATAATATCTATTTATGCACGCAATAAAATTAACACTTACAGTGTCATAAAATCAAATAGGCACATAAGACAAGTGATATCACCAGCTCCTGTCTCCTCCGTCTTTGACCTCACGTTCTGGACCGCGGGAGCCGCCAAGGTCAGCTGGCACATCAATGTGACGACCGGAACGGGGATCCCCTGTATCCTATGCCTGGCACACAGAATTTTGGAGCTACTATAATAGGCCCCTATGTCTCAAGACTGGCCCACCCATAAAAGAATTAAAAGGAAAAACAGTATTTAGCAGCATTGTCGGTAGGAGCCAACTGTTCACAAGCAGACAACAATTTGAACATATAAAACATGCTATCTTCATCTTTCACCTTTATTGTCCCTCTGTTTTGCAAATTATCCTAAACTTTATTGTAGATTATTCCCTTGATTATCTCTACTGCTTGTATTTACTCATCATTATTGGCAATGAAAGTGTGAGGATTGCACCTCAGTCCCGCTCCAGTGACGCGTCCCGTGAGGCATAGGGTGACGACTCTTGCACGTCCACTGCATGCAAGCGCCACAGTACTTCTGCTGACACCAGACCTAGGCTCCGCCCCCATGCCAGATCCCATGACGTAATGGAGGATGCTCCTGTCTCCACTACACATCGGCGTCACATGACCAGAAACACTTGAGGGGTTAATGCTAAAAACATTAATTACTCCACAGCTTTGATAGACTCTGCCCCTGCCTATCAGTACACAGTCTTTGTGTGATTACTCATTGCCTGCAACCTTCCCATTGGCTCGCGTTTCTTTATATGCTCAGCCAGCCACTTAGGCAAATTGGCTGAGCATAAACCTGTGTTTATGTACAAAGTGCATGCCTCAACGACGAGTATCAAGACTATTCTAACCTCTCCTACCCTGACCCAGCTACACGACTACGACTCTGTGCAATCCGGACGCGGTTGCGGCTGTTGTTGGTCGGTGTATCCTAACATCCCCACCTCAGCCTTGTGGTCCCGTCCTGTTTGTGGTGAGCACTCATTACAGACAGGAGTTGGAACGTATGTATGAAAAACTATATTTACTTCTGCCATGGCATAATCTGACAAATAGTTATCCTTTAACATTGCCACAGATTTGAATGATATGGAACTTAAAGTTAGAAGGAAAGTTTGCGAGCGCCTGCTGTGCCCTAACACATTTCGTGCATTTCTAGCACTAAACTGAACTAAGTTAAATAACTGCACATCAGAGATGAGACTGCAAATTAGAGATGAGGGGTCAATTCTATGTAGTCCAACGTGTCTGTTTGGACCATTACCAGCATACTATCAAAATTGACTTCAACAGTGATTTTCATCTGAAAAGGGCCATAACTACTTGTTTAAGGTATATATAATTTACCCTTTAGCCTCAACAATCTTCATTTACTGTACGTCCCCTGACAATATTTTCTAATTAGTATTTATAAATGATTTACAGTTACACATTAAACAGTGTGTGTTACATAACAGATTGTGACAGTGAGCTATTTTGTTGTCTGATTCAGGCAGATTGTATTAGCAGGGAAAATGTTACTTTATAATAGTGAGCAGAAAAATATTTCAGACTGGAGGAGAAGCAATGATTGACCCAAAAACAAGTAATTGTCTCAATGGACATTTCTATCTAGTTTTATCATTTATTTTCATTGGTTCTCAAGATAATACAGAAAAAGAAGCAAACATAGGCCCATTTGGGCCCAGATTTATTTTCCTGAAGAATACTACAATCCTCTGCTTTAATCCTAACCTATCAGTTATATCAAAGCCTATTAACCGTTTTTGTTAATTGACTGTTTTTTGTCTCTTCATGCTCCTACATACAGTATATGCTAATGATCATGTCAATAAGGGTAACAATTTAACTTCTATTGGAGTTTGTCTCCACAGCTGAATAAAATTCTCAATAACAATAGTCAGGCTCCAATACGTTGATGATATAATAAGCTTGTAAAGTTTTCTGAACTCTTAGAAGTACCTTATACATGTTCTTTGAGTTGACTTAAGGTTTTCAATCTGTCATTTGAAGTTAGTGCATTGGAATAATCTATAAGAAAAAACCCTCTGTTCCATTAAATATGTCGTTGAGCGATATGGTTATTATAAATTGTACTGTTGGAAAAGGAGAATCTTCTAAAATATGGGGGTGGTAGACATAAAGCTGGATTAGGAGTGGTATACTGTACACACAAATGAAAGAAAGTCAAACTACTGACTGTACATTTCTGTAAAATATTTTTTTTCTTTTTGTTGTGATTTTTATGCAGCGACAGCTATGCATCGTTATTAGTGAATTTCCATAAATATAAGGTAATTATAAACAATGTGTCATGGTTTCCACAGGGTAGTTCACTGGCTAATATTTAAGAACCTCTAGCGGTATGCAGAGGGAAACATTTGGCAATATCATGTGGAACTACATTTGAACTATTTAGTGCCATGTTTGGAATTAACTTAATGACATTTAAAACACAAATAAAGCTCAAAACAAAATGACAAGCATTTTAAGGACTGAACTTGTTAATAATGAGTCTCGTAATTTTAGGTAAATTGATCAAAATAGTGCTGGACAATATAAGGTAATAGCCATTCAGATGCAGAAAAAAATTGGTCTAGTTGTGGACATTACAACAGAAAAAATATTTGGGTTGTCACGATAAAGCCATATAAGGTTTAAAGTGTCTGAGTAGTATAGCAACCACAGGGTTAACTTTGTTTTCGAGAGAATAATTTTAGTCTTTTCCTTGATGGAATGAAATGGGTCCATGACTTGGTGACAATAAAAGCATTAAGGAAAGCCATGCTTACATTAAAATGAGAGGAAACAGTTTACAGATGCACCACCAGGTGACTTTCTATCTGCTGGCTTCAACTTCAAAAGAAGTAACACATTCCTGAGACATTCCCTGACACATCAGATCAAAAGGTGAAAGAGGGGCACACTCTATTTGGTATTATTAAAGATTAACATTGTATAAAATAAATTCTTTTTGGTACAACCCATAATAATGGCAGGTTTAAATCTGTAAAGAACAAAAGTACTAATTTGTAATCATATACATTGTGAGTCGATATCTGTGTTGAAAATATCAGATAATTCATTTCCCTTCTAAAGGTACCATGAGACTATTACCAGTCTTACATACAGTATGTGTTCATCAGGTATTCTGGACTCAAGGGTCTAGGTATCATAAATCTGGTGGTTGCTGGTAGAGCGTTATTGGGTATTTTATACTCTCAGATTACAAGGAAGTTAAACAATTACTCTTTATCAGAGAAGCCAGGCTTAACAGTGTCACAGGTAAGAAAGAGTGATACAGTACGTGGGAGATAAGACACGCCCTTAAAGGCCGGCTCAGGCATCTGTTCTTTGTATTGGATAAAAGGCTTTGAAATCCAAAAGGATATACACATAGAGGTGTATACTTTGTTATACGTGGATTTAATATTGTCTACTCCATGGCCTCTTGACCGATCTAATATTATTCACTGCTAATGTATTTTTATTTTATGAGCTGTTTGAATCTATGTAGTGTATGTTTTTGAAATCCTTTTTTTTTTTTAATAAAAAGCACTGTATACCTTTTGTAATATTGCATTATTGCATCTAAAATGGAATAAATAATATCTACGCTCTACTTGAACTTATTACCATTTAAACAGATTGACCATATTCTGAGACATGCTTTACTAATTTAGGTTCTTGTTTTAATGATATATTTCTCTAGTATAAATGGGACCAGCAACTCCTGAGGTGAAGGTCCTTAAATTAATCCTGGTGGTGACAGTGTAATTGTGCTGTAGTGTGACTGTTTTGGGATGTGAGTGTTCGTTTTGTTTTGTATGCCCTGTGGGGAGGGGAGAGACAACTGGAGGGATGGTTGTTGTTAACCCCTTTCAAAAACACACACACACACACATAGTCAGATGGACAGATAAATATTGCCAAAGGTATGCTTTTATACTTTTTCTATATTACATTTTTTTCCCTTGACACCAAAAATTTCAGCTACACTGGTGATGGGAAAAATATACTGTACGTAGTATTCAGTTAGGTGTAGCATGTTTTATTGTTAAAGCAATTTTTTCGAATCTACAGTAGATATTGTATTAATAAATTGAGATTTATTAATAATATATTGATCATTTATTGTATTATGAGTTAAATAGTCATCAGCTCTTAAACCAGTTTAGCATAACCATTAAAATAGTTAGGAACCCCATGAGCTCTTTGGCCAAAATTCACTAAATATTGAATGGCAGGTAATGCTAGATTGAGGTTTGATACCCCTCATCGGGGTTTAGCGAATCGCACCCTTTGTTCTAATTTTTAAGTATACGCTATCTGATTTTATCGTATCCATATCAGTAACATATATCTCCAAAGCTGTTAAACGCTATGTTGTTCAGCCACTTTCCTTAAAAAAAAAGGTAACATTACATTTTAATTGACCTTAGGCTTCTTCATTTGCAAATCATATGATAACTAGCACTTTACCTACCAATGGAGTTCCTCAGACCTCCATACTGTTAAGGTTATGCTAATAACATAATCCTGTTTAGTGCCTGCTGAAAGCTGCCCTTACTCTCTTCTAGACCGTTAGGAGCATTGCGTTATTTCTCCAAATAGCCTACAAGAGAAAGGGGAAGGTCTTTAGTGCTAAGGGATTAACAATAATATGTTGTTTTATGATAAAAGTGAAGGATAGATATGTATATTTGGCCTACTATTGCATGTATCATTTATAGTATAAAGTAGAAGTTAACCAGAATGAATCTACAGATGAGAAAATTATTTTGAAGGAGACAGAAGTAACCAAAATAATATTTAATTACACACAGTTCAAGCACTGTGTGTGAATTTTTTTTTTTTTAACATAATTCATATTTAACAAATATAACTATATAAATTACAATGAGAAACAGATATAAACATATTTACAAAGTACAGGGAAAAGGGAGACCAAAAAGCGCACCAGCACAAACGGAGCAGGAAGAAACCAGGACAAAAAAATGATTAAAAGGGCACTTTAATGTGGCACATTAAAGTGCCCTTTTAATCATTTTTTTGTCCTGGTTTCTTCCTGCTCCGTTTGTGCTGGTGTGCTTTTTGGTCTCCCTTTTCCCTGTATTGCATTGAGTAGCTGCACAGCCTGCCTGCCTGCCCTACCAGGATGTGAGTATTTGCATATTTTTCAGGGGAACCTGCCGATGAGACAGATGGTGAGTGGGTTGCACCACACACCACCTGTCTTCAGGAGGATAGTACCCATTATATGACACACTAGGTACTATATCAATTGTTAGTACCCTGGTACAGTGGTCTGGCTTATTATCATTTTGAGATATACCTGCATTTGAGCGCTTCAGCTATTTTCCATATTTACAAAGTACGCCTGGTGTGGTTGGGAAAGAGGTGTCGGTCAATGTGTCCATGTTCTCCTGCATTGCTCAGGTCAGGACACTACCAGATCCTGTAACTGGGCAATGCTGGTAGTTACAGTGGTGGTGTGCTAACGTTCCCTAATAATGTTCTTTCCCAATGCGCATGTGCAGTGTACTTGTTTCAGGCTAGGGTAATCCCCCTTCATCCAGGTAACGTTAGCTTGGTTGTTTTGCTAACACACCTTAGTTTTGTATATCATTAGCCTTGAATACCCATTAACAAGGAGGAAAATAAGGTCTGTTAACTAATTAGGTAAGTTATTTGCCCTTATTTAGCAAACTTCTGAGGATTTATCCCTTGGTTAGTAACAGACGCTGGCATTTCTATGTTAGTTAACAGAGGTGACAGCAAAAGGTTGGATTAAGAGTATTTCCTTACTTTATAACTGATTTTTAAGACTGAAACTTTAGATTTGGATGTACCAAAAAATTAGTCCTACAATTTTCAGTGTTTAAGAACCATCTAACCAAGAGTCAACCATTTATTGGTTTTATCTTAATAAACTATCATGTGAGGTTTTTATGCTGTCTTGAGCCATTTTTGCACAATGCTTTCAACATGATTTATGATTATAATCAGGATCTTTTCTAGTCTTTGGAGAATTCAGATATAGAGATAAAGCAAAATAGCCCTATACCAACTCTGTTGGAATATAAAGGGAATAATCTTCTGATAACCATTCTATTGCCCTCTAGCTAGAAATACACAAAAGCAAGGGATGAAGGATTAATATAGGTCTAGCATGGTAGATTTTTTTTAGGCCTTTGCTCTTTAAAGTTTTCAATCTATGAAAAATGAATCTGACACACATCTTAGTTTCCTTTGCTTCCACAATGAAAATTGAGCTTTTCACATCTTGATAATGTTCCGCTGTAAGAACCCTTATAGCCATGCTAGTGCACAAAGCTTGCTATCAGTAGCAGAAAACCTTCATATGTCCTATGATTCGTTAAATCTGTGTAGTTAAAAAAATGAACAGGCTTGTTCCAAAAAAATAAGTTAGAAACCAGGTATTTCTAAAGCTGTCCAAATATCCGGAGCCTAATTTAATTTTCTTTTATACAGTTACTGTTATTGCAGTTGTTACTGTTCAGAAAAGTTATTTTTTTGTTACACTGGGCCCATTAAAATATTTTTTAGTTTAAGATACAGTAGGAAATATGAGAGTTTTGTTGGAGGATGCATTTATCAGTTATGCTACTGATCAAAATACAGTAATACCAAATAACTTTATTCGGTCTTGGTATAATCCCCATTGTAAAGATGTGTGAATGTCTTGCATTCCACTTCACAACCACGACTCCGATTGTGATCCTCTCCCTCTGTACGCCTATGCAGTGTGCGGTCTAGTCCAGTGCAACAGTGGGGGAATTAGTAACAATCCTACGCATTTCATGCATTGAATGCACTTCATCAGGGATGGGAATCACATACCATATAGTTAGTATTTATAGTCGTTGACCATGAATCACTCCATAGGGTCTTCTCAATCAACATTGCTCCCTTGCTCCGTTAACACATGATCTTAAGAATACCCATGCTGCAGACAACACTTTGTAATTAATGGGACAAGACCAGCTACTATTTGAGTGCAATTCTTGTGGACTTGTGTTTTAAATAAATGTTCTTTTTTAGTACCGTACTATGTCTATTTTATACATTTTATGATGACTGTGATCTGGAGAATCTGCGGAAATTGGCGATTCAGTGACCTTGTGGGAACCAGTGATCCAACTTTTAATCGGAAATCTAAAAGACATCCTGTATTCATGATTACTACTTACCTGTTGTAAGTAGCCATCTGTAGACTAAAAAAATGCATTTTGTAGAGGTTACTGTGCAATGGTATGTGTTTCTCCAGCGCCTCCCTTCCCACCCCCGCCCCCTTATTTCCATTAAAAGTGCCAGTCCTCCATGGAAAAGATCAGGGCTTTTTTAGCATTAGTAAAGCCCTGGGGGGTTATTCTGGTCTTTCGCTCTTACAATACAGACACACATACACACACACCTCCTACCTCTCTTGATTCTGGGGATCGTGGTGCTGGGGATCATGGTGCTGGGGCTGCAGGTACTGGGTATCATGGTGCTGGGGATTGTGGTGCTGAGGATCATGGGGCTGGGGCTGCTGGTGCTAGAGATCATGATGCTAGGGATCATGGTGCTGGGGCTTCTGTTGCTGGGGATCATGGTGCTGGGGCTTCTGGTGCTGGGGCTGCTGCTGCTGGTGCCTCCCGCCTCCCTCCTTCCCCCCCTCTCACACAGAAACACTCCCCCTCTGGAAGAACCCCTGATCGGGCGCGGCTGCCATTTTTTTCCGCGATCCCCGTTATAACACGGTGGCAATATGTGGACCCCAATCACCATGTTATAACATGGTTCAGCTGTATAGATAGATAGATAGATAGATAGATAGATAGATAGATAGATAGATAGATAGATAGATAGATAGATAGATAGATAGATAATTAATAAAAGTAGAAGCCGGCTGTATCTGTCCTTCTCTAATTGCAGGACTTTCCTTTGCCTACTTGTTTACATAAAAAATATATTAGCTATACAGATGGAGAACAATTTACTGTCCCAATGGTCACGAAAAGGAAAGAAAAAAAAACTCTGGAGACAGTAAAACCTGTGGCTGCCAGGGTGGTTAATTCTTTTGAATGGGAACCCCCATGGAGAGATTTCTTGCTGCTGAGTGATGCACATTCAGAATTCCACAGGTGCCTCCGGCAGCAGGAATATTAACTTTGGCTACAGAACAATCAGAGCAATCAGAACAAAACCAAAAAGCATGCGCTGATCCAAGGATCACAAAGTCTGTATTTATATGGGGTCTCTGAGATTCATAGACCAACCCCCTGATGAAACGTAGATTTACGTGAAACGCGCTGAGGTTGAGTTATCAGGTAGTGACGTCAGATGCCTGTTGTTCACACGAGGTTGCTGACTATTTATATACTAGCTGGATCAGGTGATATGAGGACAAGTATACATTCTTGTTGACCTCCTGTGTGTTCTTTCCCCTGGATTCATGGTCAGCTCAGCTGTCCTTCTATTTGGGGATGATGACGCTAATTATGAAGTATTACTATTATTTACATGAAAGTTTTTAACTCATGTTTTTATTTATTTGTATATGTTTTATATGTTAAATTGAATTTGTACTTATGCAATCTTTTGTTAAGCACTTTCTTGGGTGTTTACATCTGTACCAGGTATTTATTTGCCCTATTGCAAACCCGGTCAACTCTGATAAGCCTCTTCTATTATTTGTACAGTACTTCAATTTTCTTGTCAGCTGAATATAATAAAGCTGTGGTTTTTATTTATTAGATAATGCTATTGCTAGATTTACTGCAAATCTCTGATAAACTAATATCTGAACTGATGTTTCTAGTATATAAAACTGTCAACGTTATTATCTTTTATAGAACTGTGGCAGCTCTTTTTTCTGTTACGAGTCATATACTGGGTTCCTTTGTTATCATGACACTATGTGAAACACTGCTATCCCTAGAAACTTTGGAGAAACATACACATAAAAGGGAAATTGGGGAGGTAAATAAAGTAATTTAATGTATTTCTTTCAGACTTAACGGTTGTTTAGGCACTAACTTTTAGCAGTTTAACAGTTAGAATAAATATGAATCAGTGTTAAGAATAATGAAAAATGATGACACAAGCTTATTTTAATAATTTCTTAGGGCTAGATTCACCAAGCACTATATAAATCAGGACAAAAAATGGCACATTACCTTAACCAGTCAAATACATTATTTTCCCTATGTTTGCCCCTCATTGGCTAAGTTAATTATATGCACAAATAATCAGTGCACTAGAGCTCAGTAGGATACTGTAGGTGTAGCATGATTTATTTCAGGATAATGTTATGTTATCTTCCAATAATGTGACAATACTCCCATACCTAGAATAGATCATAAAAATTAATTAAATAAACTTTATTAAATGTTTAATATATTATCCCCTTAGTAGCCCAATTGTCCAGCTAGGTTTCTTGGGCAACCCATAGCTAACTCACCACTAAGTGCTAAAAAGGGGTTAATTTAGACTAACTACACCTCCCTCCCCCTGAGATAACAAAGAGGCGAGTAAGGCACTGTTTGGCATGACAGTGCCTTCCTAATCACTATGGCAAACAAGCAGGTAACCATTAACCCACACCTCCTTCCCCCTTGGGGTGTCAAGCCATGCTTCTAGGGGTACATCTTCCCCCATCTTTCACCCGCACTAGTCCAGCAAATTTTTTCCATTTATGTTGTATTTTTGTCGTCGAGTGGCGATAACTGGATTATATTTTTACATTACTGAAATGTTTTGGGTGGGCTTTTCTTTTTTTATGGTTGGGCAACAGCCCTTTGGAAAATTAAAGTAGCTCCTGGGTGTCCTGGACACTGAAGTTCTTGGAGGACCTTACAGTGGAAGTAGGGGCAGGGGTAGTTAGTGTGAGCAATAGGGATGCTTACTGTATAACCAACTGGCCACATGGGCTGCTACAGGGTTAATATATAAAAAGTTGATACTGTTTATTTAATCAATTATATATACTGTGTATACCGTAATTTCCAGACTATAAGCCGCTACTTTTTCCCCACTCTTAGAACCTCGCGGCTTATATTCAGGTGCGGCTTATATATGAATTTTCCCCGCTTTCTGCTCTCGAGCAGACTCCAGCCCGCCCATCATTCCGCTTCCGGTAACGCCAAGGAGTGTGAGACGAGAGATGCGAGGAGGCAAGTGGAAAACGCAGAAAACAAGGACAGATTCCCAAAGATGAAGTTCCATGTGTAGGAACGAAACACGTGTTGGGTGAGACGCCCCTGGTGACGTCATTGGCGCGACCGGCTAGCTAGTAGCGCGGTCAGTTTGCCTTCACAGTGTGGAGCACTTGTGGAGCACTTAGATAACTGAGATGTGGGCCAAATGTGGATCCCACTAGCTAGGGAAAGAACGAATAACCTATACCGCAGTTTGGAGGGTTCCTTCAACAAGTACACAGGTACTCGACATACTGTCAGCTAATTGTTACAAGAGACATGAGGGGTTACTATCTCTACTGCTCCCTGTTTATTGTGAGCCCGAGGGTTATTTAAACTGTTCAACCTAGCAACCGGAAACGGTGGGGTTTTGCGTTTACTCACTATATATCAGCATGCAGTGAAATTCTATGCCTGAGATAGATAGGCAAGTGTTATTGACTATTAATGTCAGCAAACCCACCTAGCACTACAGTTCTAGGGCCATTTCAACTTACCCATGGGTTATTTGGAATGGAAGTGGAACACTGGCCATTATTTTTGATTTGGTGTATCTACCCCTTTATCTCTTTGATAGAGTTTTGTTTGGGATTGTATATACTTACCTGAACAGATACTTAGCTTGTCCACTACACTATCACGACTCAGCCTGTTGTCTGGATCACTCTAAGTGTGCATATACCCAGGAATAGGGTGGTAGCTCAGTGATAACAAAGTGAATATCAGTGTCACGCTCACTCTGGATACCTACTACCTATACTATCATCTCTCAGCCTGTTGTCTGGATCACTCTTAATGTGCACATACCCAGAAATAGGGTGGTAGCTCAGTGAAAACAAAGTGAATATCAGTGTCAAGCTCACACTGGGTACCTACCCCTCTACCACTTCATCTCCCCAAAGAGGTCTTGGATGGGACTGTGTATGCTCGACTAAAGCAGATACCTAGGCACCTGCGGCTTATATTCAGGTGCGGCTTATATTCAGGTGCGGCTTATATTCAGGTGCGGCTTATAGTCCGGAATTTACGGTACATAGGAGCTACTTTAATTTTCCAAAGGGCTGTTGCCCAACCATAAAAAAATAAAACACCAAGAATTGGTAAGAAAATGTTAAATATACCAAACAAGACAGGAGGGCTGGGTATACCATGCCTTATGTCCTATTACAAGGCAGCCCAGACAAGCCAACTAATACTATGGCACTCTAACCCAGTCCACAGACGCTGGGTATCTTTGGAAATGGATTTAGTTGCCCCAGTTGAATTAAGTAATCTTCTGTGGTCCCCAGTGAGAAAGAGACCCAAAATATTCAAATCCAGCCAAATTATAGCCCACTCACTCAAATTATGGGACTCCGTTGCGATTCGACACCTCCTTACAACACGTAATACACTTATGACTCCACTATATGACAACCCAGAATTTGTTCCAGGAATGGGCCGTAATGGGTTTATAGACTGGAAAACAGCAGGTCACAAGATTAAAAGATGTAGGCTCAGAGGGATTCCCCAGAGCCTTTGAATATTTTCACAAAGAAAAGGCTATCCCAAACAATCAGTTCCTCCAATACCTTCAATTGAAGACCTTTTATAACAAAATCTGACCCCCCGAATTGCTAACTGATTTGAGTCCCTTTGTCTAGCAGATAGAAACACATCTGGACTGATATCTAACCTGTATGGGAACTTTGTTAGACCTCCTCCTCATATGAATCAAAAACTGAAATATATGCTACAATGGGAGGATGATCTGGGGGAGGAACTAGACATGGAAGACTGGAATGATTTTTTTCAGACGGTTGCTACATCCTCAATGTGTATCACAATCAGAGAAAATGCCTATAAAGTTATGATGAGGTGGTACTTAACCCCCACGAGACTAGCTAAATTCATCCCAGAGTACCCAACAATATGTCCGAAGGGATGTGTAGTACAAGCCACATTTATACATACTGTTGCGGCAGACTTTATTCTAACAAATCACCGGTTTGTCCCTGGCTTGTTCCTGGAATGCGACGCTGTTCACCCGGAGCATGCCGCATTCAAAGCCAGGGGTCATGCCCGGCTGACGCGCGGTTGATGTGTTAATTGATAATGGTTCAGGATTAAATAGGCTGCAATGCTTCGCGTGTCCGCCAGATGGCATAAATTCATGAATTGTAATGCAGTATATATATATATATATATATATATATATATATATATATATATATATATATATATATATATATATATATATATATATATATATATTTATATATATATATATACTGTATAACAACAACCCCTATAACCCCTAACATACAGTACTGTTCACATACAGTACTGTATATGCACATCAATGATACTATAGGCTGGCGGGGGCGAGATGTGTTTGCAGCAGAGAGAGATCCGCTGCTCTCTCTGCGCAAACATCGGCACATTAAAAATTATTTAAAATACATTTTTATTCATAGTGTAGATGTGCAGGGGGTCTCCGGAGCTGAACCGCGTTGGTTTCAGGTCCGGGGACCCCCTGCTTCCCAAGATACAGCACCCTTTATGAGGTGCCGGTATCCCTCTGCATTTAAAGGTCCCGATCACGTGACCGCGGCATGTAAACCAAGCAGAGGGATACCGGCACCCCATAAAGGGGCCTGTATCTTGGGAAGCAGGGGGTCCCCGGACCTAAAACCACAGCGGTTCAGCTCCGCAGACCCTCTGCACATCTACAGTATAAATAAAACACATATATAAATAAACACTCATTCCTTACCTTTGTGGCTATGTGCTACGGTAACGAAGCAGCATGACTGTATTTTTAATAATATTGTACAGTGAGCAGGGGGTTCCCTGAGCCACAAATCAAAGCTGCACAATATTATTAAAATACAGAAATGCTGCTTCATTACCATAGCTGATAGCCGCTAAGGCAATGAAGGGGTTATCCCACCGTGCCCGCTTTATTGTGGGTAGCGGGGGTGGGTGAAGGGGGTATTTGGCCCTTGGTGTGAGTTTAGGACTTGCGGGGGGGGTTGCGGGTGCACTTAACCCCTTCACGGCCGTAGCAGTTAATACCGCTATGGTCATGAAGGGGTTAACCCCTCCCGCTACCCCCCCGCAAGCTTGCAATGATATTGTTCACATTCATTTGCAGAATGTAGATAGTGCATAGATCTTATGCATCATAAATACAATGTAAATGCAATGTATTGATTGGAATGTGAGGTTTTTCATTGGCATTTGATGATTTAGATTTTAAGATCAGTTAGGATTATTAAAGGAAATTCATTTTAATGTAGTGTGCCTGTATGGAGAAGTGTTATTTGTAGTACAGTATGATTTTGATAACCCTTATACATTTATTTGTATATTGGTTCATCATGTGTGTGTATATACTGTGTGTGTGTATATATATATATATATATATATATATATATATATATATATATATATATATATATATATATATATATATATATATATATATATATATATATGTATAGGGATTGTTGTTTTATATATATATATATATTTATTTATATTCATTTATTTATTTATTTATTTAGATTTATTTATTAATTGTGGGGCTGCTGTGCATGAATTTTTTTTATTGTGGGTAGCGGGGGTGGGTGAAGGGGGTATTTGGCCCTTGGTGTGAGTTTAGGACTTGCAGGGGGGTTGCGGGTGCACTTAACCCCTTCACGGCCCTAGCAGTTAATACCGCTACGGTCATGAAGCGGTTAACCCCTCCCGCTACCCCCCCGCAAGCCCTAAACAACCATCGTTGGGGCAAATACCCCCTTCACCCACCCCCGCTACTCACAATAAAAATTCACACACAGCAGCCGCCCAAAAAATAAATAAATAAATCTAAATAAATAAATAAATACATGAATATAAATAAATAAATTTAAAATACATTTTTATTCATAGTGTACAGTAGATGTGCAGGGGGTCTCCGGAGCTGAAACGATGTGGTTTTAGGTCCGGGGACCCCCTGCTCCCCGAGATACAGGCCCCTTTATGAGGTGCCGGTATCCCTCTGCATTTAAAGGTCCCGATAACGTGACCGCGGAATGTAAACAAGCAGAGGGATACCGGCACCCCATAAAGGGGCCTGTATCTCAGGAAGCAGGGGGTCCCCAGACCTAAAACCAAAGCGGTTCAGCTCCGGAGACCCCCTGCACATCTACACTATGAATAAAAATGTATTTTAAATTTATTTATTTATATTCATGTATTTATTTATTTATTTAGATTTATTTATTAATTGTGCGGCTGCTGTGTGTGAATTTTTTTTATTGTGGGTAGCGGGGGTGAGTGAAGGGGGTATTAGCCCCAATGATGGTTGTTTAGGGCTTGCGGGGGGGTAGCGGGAGGGGTTAACCCCTTCATGACCGTAGCGGTATTAACTGCTACGGCCGTGAAGGGGTTAAGTGCACCCTCAACCCCCCCGCAAGTCCTAAACTCACACCAAGGGCCAAATACCCCCTTCACCCACCCCCGCTACCCACAATAAAGCGGGCACGGTGGGTTAACCCCTTCATTGCCTTAGCGGCTATCAGCTATGGTAATGAAGCAGCATTTTTGTATTTTAAATATATTGTGCAGGAGCTTTGATTTGTGGCTCAGGGAACCCCCTGCTCACTGTACAATATTATTAAAAATACAGTCATGCTGCTTCGTTACCGTAGCACATAGCCGCAAAGGTAAGGAATGAGTGTTTATTTATATATGTGTTTTATTCATACTGTAGATGTGCAGGGGGTCTCCGGAGTTGAACCGCTGTGGTTTTAGGTCCGGGGACCCCCTGCTTCCCGAGATACAGGCCCCTTTATGGGGTGCCGGTATCCCTCTGCTTGGTTTACATGCCGCGGTCACGTGATCAGGACCTTTAAATGCAGAGGGATACCGGCACCTCATAAAGGGGGCTGTATCTCGGGAAGCAGGGGGTCCCCGGACCTGAAACCAACGCGGTTCAGCTCCGGAGACCCCCTGCACATCTACACTATGAATAAAAATGTATTTTAAATAATTTTTAATGTGCCGATGTTTGCGCAGAGAGAGCAGCGGATCTCTCTCTGCTGCAAACACATCTCGCCAGGGGACGGCCTATAGTATCATTGATGTGCACATACAGTACTGTATGTGTATGTTAGGGGTTATAGGGGTTGTTGTTATACAGTATATACTGTATATATACAGTATATACTGCATTACAATTCATGAATTTCTCGGCTTCAAAGACAACAGCTCGCAAACGCCCCCATGAGTTTTTACACGGCATTGCAGTATTGCAGCCAGCGGGAATAAAATGCTTAAATCACAGCCGCGAAAATAATGCAATACACCCCGGGAGAAAACGACACAAAACCGCAGATAACCGGGATAATCTGAAATTCACGGAGCTAGCCGAGTTAGAATAAAGTTGGTCGCCACTGTATGTGGTGGGGGTGCCCATTCATATCAGCTTATTGGCTGGAAATTAAAATGTGGTCTCAAAGGTTTTTCGGTTTGGACCTACCAATGGATCCCTGGTTATTTCTATTAAACAAACCATATTACCTCCTCACGAGACATGAGAATAAATTACTGTGCCACATATCTTCAGCCGCAAGATGTGAACTAGCGGCAGTATGGAAGCAAACAACTATTTCCCTCAATCCCTAAAGTTAAAAATAAAGTCTGGCAGATTTGCTGCATGGAGAAAATGGTTAGTCTTAATAACGACACCTACGCAGATTTTCAGAAGGTGTGGTTACCTTGGATTTTGGGTGCTGGTCAACCAGAAATTAATACCCACCTAATTTTGTTGTAAAAAATGCTATATATATATATATATCCCTTGCTGCAGTGGAAGTGCTGTATGCTGGGTGATAATGGGGAAAGGCGGGGTTGCAGACCTGCCTAAGACATGCAGATGAGCATACAGCTATATTTGCATATTTGCTTTCCTGTGGAGGGTTTTTGTCACTTTTTTTACTCACCATAACTTAACTCAGTATATATATATATATATATATATATATATATATATATATATATATATATATATATATTAACTGTGTGAATGAATATTATAAGATGATTTGTTAGGTAAAATTCTAAATGAATGTGTTCTTTCTCCCGTCTTTATTTTTTGTACCCTCCCCCCCCCCATCTTTTATTTTCTTCATTTTCCCCTCTCCCTAAAAATTGTAATAAAAATTAAGTTAAAAAAAAAAAAAAAGATTATATCAGTTATGGTGTGCAGCATCCTTTTCTAACTCGGTCTTCAGGATCCAACAAGGGGTGTACTCCCTTTCTTTTGTGGATATCTTAAATCAGTGGCAATGATGTTTTGTTCTGTATGGTAATAGTAACTTATTTAACCTCATGAAAGAAGATTGTTTATCATGGCAGAAATCACCCCACTATTTTCAGCTCTTGAGAACTCCCTGACTCGCATCCGTTGTGGTGGATGTCTCCTGTGAGATGTCTCCTGATTTCCAAGATCTGGAATACTGTGAACACAGGCTTGGAAAAGCAATCCATAAAATGTTTGAGCTGCAACCAACAATTACCACTTATATTTGATTGCACATTACATAATTTGTTGTAATTAGATTGCATTTATATTTTTCACAAATTCATTATAAATAACCAGTGACACTGGATATTATCTTATTATAAGAGCAGCACTTATTTTGGTTTAAGCGCCATTCTGATAACACTTTGTTTTCATTCTCTTTATCAAAAGTCAGAGTTAGCTGGTGCTTAAATAAAGTAAAATAATTTCCTGGTGGAGTTTAGTGAACATTGTATGCATTTAATTTATGCTCATTTGCATAACATTTTCACTGAGGGCTGTTGTAAATGAAGATATGCTTTTTACAGGATTTAAACTGGGTTAACCTTCTGCAATTTTCTTTAGTGGATACAGCGTTACTATTAATCTAAATTAGTGTCACATTAAATATGCTAAAAGAGATTAGTGAATCTGGGCCTCTGCTTTATCATTTTATTACATTTATGCATTTTCACATTTGGGTAAGACATATCTTTGTATTTATTTTCTATATTACACTGTTGTAGACAAACATGAAAATTAAGCAAGTAGCATTGGAATAATAGCAATACAGTAGATGGCTGACCAAACTCTAATAAAATGTTTTACAAAATAGTATGGAGCTTAATGTACTGTGGATGAATAGGCGCACAAGTACAATCAAAAAGGATACAAAACACTGGCACACATTAAAATTTTCAACTAATGTAAAACAGATGACCAGATTTTACCAACCTCAAAAAGAATCCTTAGATTGGGTTATCTCAGGGGTGGACAAAGTGGGGGTCGCGAGATTTTCTGGGTGGGGGGCGCGGCTGTTACAGGTGTTACAGATGTTACAGATGCAACACGCTTCCCCTAAGGCATTTAAACAAATACCGGGGATCGCGCAAGACCTCTAACTTTTTACTTACCTTGGTTCCAGCGACATGTCTCCATGGCAACCTGCATCAAATGACGCCGTGGGGGTCACGTGATGTCACGTTGCCATGGCAATGTGTCATGTACTAGACATGTCACATAATATTTCAGGTAGGAATCTCAATTCTTACAGCATTATTTGTGTGTAGCCTCCTGTCATGGGAGACCAGATTATTTACACCTTTTTAACAGGATCATTCATTGAGCAAAACAAGGTAATGAAATAAATTGAAGATTATTCGCACAAATTTGCTTACACATAATGATACACAAAATACAGACAAAAAGACACACTTACTGGGTGATTGGGATTGGGTTTGAAAACTAGACTTTCCTAGGTGCAGAAAACTCAGTAGATGAGATTTCCCCTGACCGGGACTTAGCCCGGAATCCCCTGAAACTCAAAACGGCATGAAATTCCACGTCACTGGTGCGTTCTCTTCTGAGAACTTTGTCCCTCCTGACCGCAAGTTACTCCAAATCGTCTAGAACTCAAATTGGCATAAAATCCCAGCCGCGTCCGCTACGTCCGATTTTGAAAACTTGGCCGCAAAAAGCTGCACTTAGTCCTGACAGGCAGGCTTTTCAGGCTTGAAATCAAAGCTGGTTGCTCTGCTATTCGCGCAGAAGCGACTTGAAAAGCCCGTCAGCACTCTTACTATTGGAGAACTCCAATCTGATTGGCTCACAGATCTTTATAGTATCCTGAGTTTCATTCACAAAACTCAGCAGCCAACCAACAAGTGGGAAAATTCCCAAACAATCAATCTGAGCTAAGCTGGCTAGAAAAGCCAGGTCAGCGGGAAATCTTGAAATAGCCAAGTAACATGCGCAAGTTTGCCACATTTGTACCGGCTATCTCAATGCCACCCGCTGGGACAGGCTCCACCAGGTCTGGCAGAGCAAGTGGCAGCCTGGACGACTGCCATGAATCTCTGGACCTGGCACTCTCTATTTCCTTGCTGACCAAATGCTATTCTCACCTCTGGCATCAACTGACTGCTTTGAACTCCGATGTCCAGCAGACTTACCAATGCCTAAGGATTAGCTCGGGCATCCTGTTTGGACAATGGTTCCGAATGGAAAAGCACATTACATTTAATAAAGTATACTTTAATACATCAAGGTACAGTATAGTTTAATATCCTTCTGAGTATTGGGGAAAAGGGGACAGAAAGAGAATAAGGTTGCAGTTTCATTTCTATCTGTCTTATTTGCCACACAATATCTTTTGGATTTGGACTCATACTGGACTCTCAGAGTCCCCCCTCAACCTTATATACAGTTGGGGCGCCCACAAACCCTACATTGGTTCTGGTTCACATTGGCACTAGCTGGGGTACCACCCTTAACCTAGGGATTCCGACAGCTACAGGGCTACCTATTCATCCCTGTTCCTCATTCTCCTTTTTGGGCTATGCTGAAGCAGGGTACCCTAGTGGTGAGTCATGCTTGCATTTTCAAGGGGAGATATTGCCAGGACATGTATCTGAAAATCCATGATTCCCGTGTACATTTATGGGAGAACCGACAACTCCGGACCCCAACCTCCTAGGCACATTCTGTTATATGTATGTATGTCTTTATTTATATAGCGCCATTAATGTACATAGCGCTTCACAGTAGTAATACACGTGACAATCATATAAATAAAAAATAATATAAATAACAGATCATGGGAAGAAGTGCTTCAGACATAAAAGTAACATTTCGGAAGAGGAGTCCCTGCTCTGAAGAGCTTACAATCTAATTGGTAGGTAGGAAGAACATACAGAGACAGTAGGAGGGCATTCTGGTAAGTGCGTCAGCAGGGGGCCAAGCTTTATGTATCTTGTGTATAATATTAGCCACAGTGCTGCTCTTTAAGCAAGTGTGTCTTAAGGTGGGTCTTAAAGGTGGATAGAGGGGTGCTAGTCGGGAGAGGGCTTTAGCTACAAAGGGGGATAGAGAGACGACATCTTTGAGCAGAACGCAAGAGTCTGAATGTGCACAGCGAGAAATTAGGGCTGAGATGTAAGGAGGGGCAGAATAGTGTAAAGCTTTAAAAGTGAGGAGGAGAATTGAGTGTGAGATGCGGGATTTGATAGGAAGCCATGAGAGTGATTTCAGCAGAGGAGACGCTGAGTCAGATTTAGGAAAGAGTAGAGTAATTCTGGCAGCAGCGTTTGGATAAATTGTAGGGGAGATAGATGAGATGCAGGAAGGCCTGACTGCAGGGGGTTACAGTAATCGAGACAGGAGAGAATGAGGGCCTGAGTCAGAGTTTTAGCAATCGAGCAACAGAGGGAAGTGCGCATCTTTGTAATATTGCATAGGAGAAAGCGACAGGTTTTAGATAAGTTTTGAGTGTGAGAGAAGAATGTGAGGATGTGAGAGAGGAGTCGAGTGTGACCCCTAGGCAGCGTGCTTGGCCTACTGGGTGAATGATAGTACTTTCAACAGTAATGTGGAAGGAGGTAGTAGGGCCAAGTTTGGGAGGAAGTTTGAGGAGCTCTGTTTTTGAAAACCAAAGACAGAACATGAAACACAGACAGAGCTCAGTGCTACATATGAGCTTATAGGGGTCCTGTATGTTTTGGAGCTCTGTTTTTGCCATATTAAGTTTAAGTTGGCGGAGGGCCATCCAGGATGATATCGCACAGAGACATTCAGAAACTTTAGTCTGTTCAGCAGGTGTAAGGTCAGGGGTTGAAAAGTAAATATGTGTGCCGTCAGCATATAGGTGATATTTAAACCCAAGAGTTGTAATTAGGTCACCTACAGAAAGTGTGTAGAGAGCAAAGAGAAGGGGTCCAAGGACAGAGCCCTGGGGTACACCCACAGAGAGATCGATAGAGGAGGAGGACATGTTAGCAGAAGAGACACTGAAAGTACGATGGGAGAGGTAAGAGGAGATCCAGGATAGAGCTTTGTTACGAATACCAAGAGTATGGAGAATGTGAAGGAGAAGAGGGTGGTCCACTGTGTCAAATGTTGCAGAGAGGTCGAGTAATATAACCAGAGTGTAATGACCTCTGTCTTTGACAGCATGGAGGTCATTAGTTATTTTAGTGATGGGATCCTCGGGTCATTACGGATCCTCCGCAAAAAACCCTTGAAACTCATACCCTAGCAATACCTGCTTGCTGGCATGCCCGGAAAAGGAAAAACACAAAAAATACTTTTATTCCATACAAGATATTGGAAAGTTACAATGTTACTGGGCCCAACAGCTAACTCTCTTGGACCCTTATACACAGATCAGGGGTAACCAAAACGGGCTTAACCTTTATTTGAGAGCCTGGTTATCCCCACCATCACACCCGCTTTCAGGAATACCAAAGGTAATGATGGACAGACCCTCCGGTAATGGATTCATGTGATTGGGAGTCAGGAAGGATGAGGCACAGGAGGAGGAGCCAAGAGTGGGAGACAGAGTAGAGAAGTGTAATACGAGTGAAGCATCCGTACCTCGTCCAATGAGGGTCCGGGTCTGTCAGTAGAGCACAAGGAGATGCATTCAGGGGATTTCTCTGCTAGCCAGCAGTATCCTTTGCAATTGCACACACCTCACTTTTACCTTTGTGAAGTAACAGGCCTGCATCTCTAACCCTATGAATACAGTCAATGGGCTCTAACGCTGTGAAGGCATTGGAACTGAGTAATGACATTGGGGGATACAAGCGCAACATTAGATATATGTGTCAGGCTCCTTTTTATATACGTTATTACCAGTGTTGTCTGTGGGCTTCCAATTTGAGGGACACTGAACTCGTTTGGTGTGGTTCTTCCCTAAATATACTGTAGATATAAACTATTGTTATCCCAACCCAACATGTACTGCTAAGTATTGTCTGGCCTCAGCCAGTCTCTTTGTTTGCTGACTAGTCTCATTCACATCCACTCCAGCAGTTGCATACCTAGAGATATAAGGAGGAATTACATGTTTAAAGCACACTTTAATTAGCATTAAGGTTTGTAGAACAAAGTTCTAGTAAATAGTGCTACAATGACTGAGGTAACTAATTATCTGAATAATACAAATAATCTTGATTGAAGAACTTCCTCAAACAGGGATCTGCAGTATAAGTGAGTGCTGGTGTACACAGGTAAGCGCTAAGCTGTGAGAAACATATATAAAGTCCTGGTAGGTGCTATAGATGGGAGATATAAAAGACCCCACTAAATCCCTTCTGATTAGGACTGCATCTCAAGCGCTGCCATATACCGTGTGTGTAGGTCCCAGTAACAACAATCAAAGGTGTAACTCACATGCAGTAGCCTGATGTTCCTCCGTGGGCGTGCATCCCCTGGAATCTGTAGATAGTGGTTCCCCAAGGGGAAGGGGAAGCGGAGCACAGCCGTGCAATTATGGGGTAAATCCAGGATAACAGCCAATCAGGTAAAAAACTTCTTTATTGAATAAGCGACAGCATGGTGCAGAAAAGAATAGCTCTTACGCGTTTCACGCCACGATTGGTGCTTCGTCAGAGAGTAATGAATTAGCATTAAATTGTTATTATCCTTAGCAGTAAGGACAATCATTCATCTTACTGTCCCTGATCCTTTGCTACAGGACGATAAAATACAGTACAGACTTTCAACTTCAAAAAGTTTACTCAAAACTATAAACTTCAAAAAGGAGCACTGATATTAGTCCACAGTCTGAAGTCAACCATATAACACCCCAACAACTACAATGGATAGGTTAACAATATTCACCCAGAGAGAACCATTATTAAAGTGCTTGAATTGTGTTATTTGTTCATTTTAAGTTATTGACGCTAAAACACAGCTGTGATTGTTAATACAGATGAAGTCCTGGGGTTGGTCACCCTCTCTATGCTTTTCCCTGTGCAGCTTATTGACCTGCACCGTGGCCATTGTTAATTTTGCTCGTGGTTTGTCTATAATTTGAAACAGGCAAAAAATTGAAATTTTATGTTGTCTGCAATACCGGCCAGAAACGCAAGTCGGCGATCGGGAGTTATTGAGTGTTAGAAATTTAACTTCAATGCAACCCTTCACCCTTACATACAAATTTGAATGAACAGGGACAACTTGCCACCAACTAGACAACTGGCCGTGAGGACGTGCAAATTACCCCGCGGCCAGCTAAGGGGCAGCCCATGTAGCGTCACTGTAGGCATTGTCCGAAACCGGAGACTACATTTGTATGGAGAACAAGTATGATAAACATAGTAGACCGTTAAGGTCTAAAATACCCTGATTAGGTAGAGGTTTCCTGTTTTCCAAAAGGAAGCAGAATTAAAAAAAAGTAATAATGATCTAAGTAGCACATCATTAAAAATTCCATTGCATACAGCTTGTCACTCTTTAAAATATGTTGACTGGCCTAAAAGTAGAATAACACCTCTACTCATTTCCTAGATCTAATAATAATCTCAGAACATTTTTCTGCATAACTATAGAGTTGCTAAAAGTAAAATCATTATGATATTCAGTGCTGGAAGAACCTTCAACACATTTTTCTTGCAAATTAACAAAAAAAAAACGTCTTTTTCTATTTTTTACTTCCAACTGTTAAAGTTGTATCACACTCCATGAAAAAATGTGTTTTTTTTTAATAGGTATGAATAATTAAGTAAGCCTGACATTACTTTAATTAAAAATGTTGCACCTTCTTGATTAGACAGCTAGTTTAATGACATCCTCCATACTCTAAGCTGAGAAGTCTGTAATGAGAAAGGAAGTGCTCAAGGAATGAGAGAATCTTTCCAGTGAAGTCAGAAATAATTTCTTCACAACAAAATATCTGGAAACGATTCCTGCTTTATATAAAGCAAACACAATCTAATTTTTAATAGACAGTAATTGTCTTTTAAATACATCTCAATAAAGTGCAAGATTACAGTAAATAGGCATCTGAGAAAATTTCAAAAATAAATACACGCGGAATAAAAATCTGAATTCTAAGCTTTATAAAGCTCAAAGGGATTACAATGATCAATAATTACACAGGTATTAAGAAAAAATATAGTAGGGCGTCCCACTGCTAAGTTAGCCATTCTGCATATAATATATATGATATCTTATGCTGTTACAGCATATAATTAAAGTAATTACTGTACATTCACATTACTTGTACAAAGTAACAGTTGCTGTACAGTACATTCTCATTATCTATACTGCATATTATCTTTATTAGATGCCACCAAAAACACTGTAGAACTATACATATGGTACATGCCCCTTGCTTTCTCTCCAGATGTACTGATGGGGCTGCCGTTATTCGAACACTTCACGCGGTAATTTTTGTGGGAAACCGTGATCACAACGGGGACAAAATTCGCTGTGTTTAAAGAAATGACCGTGGTGCATTAGATGCCCAAATCAGGGACCCCTGCTGTGTGAATGCTACCGGCGTCTGCCTTTGTGTAATAGACGCGCAGTAAGAGAGTCACTCTAACTGCGCGCCTCTCACAGGCGATCGCGGGGGTTTTATTAAAATTCTAAAATTACAGTTTTGTAGCAGGGGGTCTCCGGAGCTGAACCACATTGATTTCAGGTCCGGGGACCCCCTACTTCCCGAGTTACAGGCCCCGTTATGGGGTGCCGGAACACCCACCATGTTAAAATCCTGTGGGATCGAATCTAAACAATGCAGAGGGATACCGGCACCCCATAACAGGGCCTGTATCTCGGGAAGTAGGGGGTCCCCAAGGCTGAAATCAACTTTGTTTAGCTCGGAAGACCCCATGCTCCCCCACACTAGTATCAAACACCCCCCCCCTCCAAATAAAAAATCATTACCTTAGCGGGTAGCTGCTAAGGTAATGAAGCTGCTTACATTTTATTTTTATTCATAGTGTGCGTGAGCAGGGAGTCTCATGAGCTGAACAAAGTTGATTTCAGGTCTGGGGACCCCCTACTTCCCGAGTTACAGGCCCAGTTATGGCCGGTATCCCCGCCATGTTAAAATTGTTGGTCACGTGACGCTGGACTAGAGGGATACGGGCACCCCATAATGGGGCCTGTATCTCAGGAAGTAGGGGGTCCCGAGTCTGAAATAAACTTTGCTCATTTCAGGAGACCCCCTGCGCACGCACACAATAAATAAAAATTAAAAATGTAAGCAGCTTCATTACCTTAGCGGCCATGCAATGCCTGCTAAGGCAATGAAGGAGTTAAGGCACAGGTGCCAAACCTACTGTATGTGTAAAAAAACTAAAACATGGCCTACACAGTACAGTACATTTAAATAAATCACCCCCTCTTCCCCCCCCCCCCCCGCACCACCAGACACACATACATTACATTAATGGGCCAAATAACTATTATCCAGATATGGATAATAGATTATTTGGCCCATTATTAAACACATTAACTAGCATAATAAAATTAATACAGTTCTACTTACACTGCAATACAGTATGAATCCCCTCCACCAGCAAAGCCCATATGTTAGATATTGATTTGCCAACTGTACTGTACTGTAGGTGCTGTGTTCTTGGAAGATGAGATTTATTTTTATTTGCATTGTGCTGTTTTTATTTGAAGATGTTACTGTATGTGTCAGAATGTATTTGCTATGTATTTTTGGCAACGGATGACAGATGGGCTTTGCTGGTGGAGGGGATTCATATTGTATTGCAGTGGTAAGTAGAACTGTATTTATTGTATTATGCTAGTTAATGTGTTTAATAAGGGGCCAAATAATCTACAGTATTATCCATATCTGGATAATAGTTATTTGGCCCATTAATGTAATGTATGTGTGTCTGGTGGTACGGGGGGGTGTGATTTATTTAAATGTACTGTACTGTGTAGGCCATGTTTTAGTTATTTTACACACAGGGTTGGCACCTGTGCCTTAACCCCTTCATTGCCTTAGCGGGCATTGTTTGGCCGCTAAGGTAATGAAGCTACTTAAATTTTTATTTATTGTGTGTGTGATTAGGGGGTCTCCTGAAATGAGCAAAGTTTATTTCAGCCTCAGGGACCCCCTACTTCCTGAGATACAGGCCCCGTTATGGGGTGCCTGTATCCCTCTAGTCCCGCGGTCACATGACCACAATTTTAACATGGCGGGGATACCGGCACACCATAACTGGGCCTGTAACTCGGGAAGTAGGGGGTCCCCGGACCTGAAATCAACTTTGTTCAGCTCAGGAGACCCCCTGCTCACGCACACTATGAATACAAATAAAATTTAAGCAGCTTCATTACCATAGCAGCTAACCGCTAAGGTAATGATTTTTTATTTGGAGGGGTGGGTGGTGTTTGATACCAGTGTGGGGGAGCATGGGGTCTTCCGAGCTAAACAAAGTTGATTTCAGCCTTGGGGACCCCCTACTTCTCGAGATACAGGCCATGTTATGGGGTGCCGGTATCTCTCTGCATTGTTTAGATTCGATCCCACAGGATTTTAACATGGCGGGTGTTCCGGCACCCCATAACGGGGCCTGTAACTCGGGAAGTAGGGGGTCCCCGGACCTGAAATCAATGTTGTTCAACTCCGGAGACCCCCTGCTACAAAACTGTAATTTTAGAATTTTAATAAAACCCCCATGATTGCCTGTGAGAGGCGCGCAGTTAGAGTGACCGATTCAGACTTTCTTACTGCGCGTCTATTACACAAAGGCAGACGCAGGTATGATTCACACAGCAGGGGTCCCTGTTTTGGGCATCTAATGCATCAGTGTCATTTCAACAAAAAAGCGCGCCAAAACCGGGGAGAAATATGGGATTATATCGACTTTCAATTTGAGATCCGTTCGAATAACGGCCGCCCCATCAGTACCTTTATACTTGTAACACAACTTCCTTACCCCTAAGGGAAACTGCAGGCATTGTGCGCTATGGTGCTGCTGGTTAGGCATACAGAGGGCCTATGCCTCCGCTCCTGGGGAGCCTGGGATGAATGGGTGCAGTGCCTCCACCTGTGAGGATCCCAGTGAAGGTGTTCCTTACAGGAACCGGTATATCTATACTGTATACCCCAAATAATCACAACAGGGTATACAATACTCATTTACTATGGTCCCATAGTATTCCCCAAAGAGAATAATATGCAAAACATCAATAATAATGACAATAATAACACAATAAGAATACAATACAATATGGGGCTTGTTTCCCACAATACTTAGGGTGCCCTGAGCAACTAGAACCCAGTGTCTATCAGAGCCTCCCTTGTCCCAAATGTATATGTGAGGGCAGAGCTACCCTCCCCTGTGTATCGTTGGTGCACATCTGTAATCAGGAGATGCTCCCAAGGAATATGAGGGTCAGGTCCCACGCCACAGGGTCTCTGAGACCAAGCCCATCATGCCTCACGTCGAGTCCGCCACGCAGTGCTGCCTCCAGCCAGAGTAACTCACAGTCTGCTGTCCTGCTTCACTGGAGTATCTCTCTACAGAGGTAATCTATGCTGTGTGGGGTCCCTACAATACTCAGCTACAGTGAGGGACTTGTGGATGAACAGTAGGGGAGTGCAAAATCACATGGACAATATGTGAAAAAGAACAAAAATGAAAATATAGTGTAATAACGTCTAAACCAAATCAATATAAGTGAATTTGAGGGGTCTTGAACTCACATTCTTCCCAATAATCAAAAGCCTTTCCAGACACTGGGGTACAGATGTAGACTCTCAAATGATCTTCCTTCAGATAGGGATAGCCCTCAGGGTATACAGGAGTGGTACAATGTGGAAATAAATCGAACAATAGTGCACACCAATGTATATAAAAATTAACCACTTCATCACATAACTGGTGGAATCCCACGTACAATATAAATATAAAATATAGGCATTTAAAATGTGTGAAGCTTGCTGGGCTCTCACCCCTTCCTCTGCCCGGGACCCACGTCCGTCGCGTAACTTCCGGTTCGTGGTATATCTCACAAATGGATGTAGGAGGATTCCCTGGACATCTGAACAGGTAAGGAGTGTGGCTGCAGGCTTCAAGTACCTCCTTCCTCCATTTGTGATATATACTGTGAACCGGAAGCTGGTTGAACACAACCTCCTCCTTTCATGGCTCCAGTTCAGCTGCCACTAATGTTCCTCTGTCCTGTTGAGGAGATTCTCCTCTTAGAACCTTCCTTCCGGAGGTGCCAACCACAACATGGCCACCGCCGTGGTACACACAGTTTATCATACAAATACGGTGCCAACCACAAGATGGTCACCCCAACTTCCCCTGATCCTCCAGAGCCAAGGAACTGGATCCCTATGGAGGTAAGGGAAGTACCCTACTACATACTTTACAGAGAAGCTCTATATGATTACCAGGAGGCTTGGGTAAATAGTTTTTAGAATATTTTAGATAAACCTGCAGCATTTTATCTTGCTTGATGAGAAATTTTGTCTGTAGTTTGTGCCCCCTGTGATTGGCCAGCGGACGGCCACAGCTCATTGGCCTATGGGGTGGGCTGATGTCATGGCCACGCCTACGCTGGGCGTGACAGACACACCACCATTAGCGCACCGCCGCCACCTCCAGTGAGCCGGGAGCCGATAACCAGCCCCTCCGGCCGCCGCCGCCACCCCTAGTGAGCCGGGAGCCAGGAACCATCCCCCCGGCTGCCACCGCCACCCACAGTAATTGAATGCTGTGAAGCTGCCTACACCTACACCACCACATAACGAGCTGCGGTTCTCTCCCCCACCTGATTTTTACATGGTGAATGTGAGTGTAATATACTCTTGTTATTTGTATGATTAATACAGTATTGGAATAGTATGCACTATTGTGGCTTTTCTTCTTATCCATACATATCCGTGCCTTGAGGGATTTCCCTGCTACCATTTAAAGGGCTCCAGTCAGAGAGAGAAGGATCTCTGACACGTGCTATTTTCTGCTATCTATGTGAGTTCTATTCTATAGATTACATTTACCTGCACAGTGTTTACCATCTGCACTATATATGTCATTCTTTTTTGCATATTTTGCTACACCGACCTGCGCTCCTCCCCATCTCCAAGAAACAATCTACCTTTCTGGGACCTGGAACTGTCCCATCAGAGGAAGTTGAGCTGCCTTTTACACATATTTATTTTTCACTATTTCACTATTTGTGTTATATTGTGTGTCATTAGTTGTATTCCCAACAACATTATTGGTTCACTTGGGAGCGCCCAATCCACTTCCTTACCCCACCCCTTCACCCTCCCTCACATCCCCTTGTTTTGCACCCACAGTAAGCCTGCAGCCAGCACCCGCCTGCAGCCAGCACCCCCGCCCGCCCCCACAGCGCACTGCTGCCAACCCCAATGCCTGTAAATACCCTCCAGTCTCCCCCTCTCCTGCACCCCCCCCCCGCTAAGCCAGCGCCGACAACCAACCCACCGCCGCAACTGCAGCGCACCACCAACACCCCCGCCAGGAACCAGCCCCCCCTGCCCAACCCCGCAGCGCTCTGCAACACAGCTACCTCTCCCGTCCCTGTGAACACCCTCCAACCTCCCCCCTTCCACCCCCTCTCTGCCACAGCGAACCGCCACCGCAGCGCACCCCCACTGCCTGTCAACGGGTGGGCCCAGCTGTGAACAGGGGGAAATGGAGATCTGAACAGGGGGCGCATTATTGTGAAGGGAGGAAATGCCGGAAACAACAGAGGGGAAATGGGAGACAGAGATAGGAATGGGGATAGAGACACAGAGAGGGGGGAGCTGAGAGAGAGGTGGGAGTGGAGAGAGGGGGGGAACAGAGAAATAGAGGGGGAGCGGAGAAAGAGACAAGGGGATCGGAGAAAGAGAAAGGGGGAGTGGAGGGAGAGGGGGGAGCAGAGAAAGAGAGTGAGAGCAGAGAAAGAGATAGGGGGAGTGGAGAAAGAGACAGGGGGAGCAGAGAGAGGGGGGAGCGGGAAAATTACATCCCAGGCAACGCCGGGTAGATCAGCTAGTATATCATAATATATGATATATGCCTTCATTGTTCACTTTGGTTGGATATGGCAAGATATGTTGTGATATTTGGCTACATCCCTGCCATTAAAGCCTGTGAAAATTCGAAGAGACAAATGGCACCAGATTTATCACAGAATACAATAGTTTACAATGGTGTCCCTTGCTTTTATAAATATGGTAGAGTTTGTTTCCCCCAGTTTTGCATCCAGGAGACTTTAATAATGATCCCCTTATATGTTCAAACATATGTACAGATGCAGCGGCCGTTATCCAAACATTTACCTGGGTACATTCTGCATTGTGCCGCGTGTAGGTTGAGATACACAGATGCAGCAACCAGTATTAGAACTCTAGCCTGGGAAATTGTGGGGCAGTCTCACAGTAAATGCCTCAGCATTTCTGTGAGATTCTTAATGGCCCATCGGATTAACACAGCAGGGGTCCCTGCAGTCCCATTCAGTTTTAATGGTACTGCATGGACCCCTACTGCGCATCTATTACAGAAAGGCAGACCCCGGTAGGACTCACACAGCATTGACCCCTGCTGTGTTAATCTGATGGGCCATTACAGTCTGCCCCGTCAAAACTTGTGCAGATCACGGGGAGATCTCGAAATCCATTGAGAGATGTGTTCGAATAACGGCTGCTGCATCTGTAACTATGTATATTAATGAACACATAACACAACATAATGTTATAATTGTATGTATTTTACTTGACTATATCTACATTAAAATTAAAGTCTGCCAACAATATTCAAGTATAATATTATCAGCAGACTAAATTAAAATGTTCATAACATTTCATAGACAATACTCGTTGCCAATGTAAAAATAATTTCAGTACTATGATTAGATATTAAAAAAAAATGTGGTATGATTGAAAAGAAGAACCCAAAACGAATGGCAATTTTGTGTGTTTCTTAAAGCGATTAAATCATCCACCTAATGGCAGCTCTGTTACTTTGCAAACACAAACAGTCATTTTGATACTGTTTCTTTTCAAAGTTTAAAAAATGACATACAATCATAGGAGGGGATATATGTAAATGGATACAGAACAAAAGAGTGGGGGGATAAGTAAAAACATATCAATAGTTGTAAAAGCACACAATTAATCGAGATATAATGTATAATGGTATGGAAAAGTGATATACAGTATATCCATAAATGGGATCAGACTTAAATAGGATCCGATAAGGTATGTGCAAAAAGTGGTCCTGGCGCTCAAGTACTAGTCCTGACGTACTAAAGTTGTTGTATAATGAAACCGGAGAGCATGAATTTATGGGGTATATGAATCCACGGATTATTGATGTCAGTGGTTTATCAACGAAATTCCTAATAAAAGGACAAATACTTCCTGAAGGTGGCAAGTGGCATATTACTATACCCTTCCCCTCCTCATTAGGATAGTCCATAGGGCAAAATCATGAAGTACTCACTATGTTACAGTACAGTACAGTGTACAGTACAGTCTCCTTAGGCATGCAGCCGCTGTAAAGTCCAGAAATATCCACCCGGGGCATTATGGTGCCATGATGTCATCACAGTTTTGGCACGATCAGCGAGATGTAAAAGATTGCTTAGCAGTCTGCTAGGGATGCCTTGATAAAGTGCATAGACGCACGAAACGCGTAGGAGTGTTGCATCCTGTTTTTTTAATGCCTTTTTAATAAATTAATTTTTATTTTCTGGACCCTGCTCTCTGTTTGCTGTATGCTGTACTATTTCTTTTTTTTTTTTGGATATTGTATAGGATCCGCTGAGGTATGCATAGTCAAAAGGGGTTGAACCATGCATATCCAAAGGCCCCCAAACCTCCTCTAATTTAATAAAAGTTTTATTATGATTAGGATACTTGTTTTTCTAAGCTCATTATTTTAGAGAGAGATGGGGCAGTTTGGTTTTTCTAGATAGCGGCAATAATGCAGTGAATTGCCGTTAAGATGTGGAAAATTATTTTTCTGTGTGACTATTAACTAAAGTAATTCTGGGATCCGAAGGAATACATATGCTAATGCCATTTCTAAATATTAAGAATTTACTTTAGGACCAAACGTGCATCATGGAACCCACTCCAACACAGAAAGGAGGAGAAGAAGTAATGCTCTGGAGTCTAGCTGGAACTAAGTACAACCTATATAATAGTTTATATCCATGCTCCTTTATATTAGTGCATATTGATAATTCAGAGATATGCCTCCATATCTTGGCCCATTCTTCTTGAGGTATTTCATTGCTAAGATCCTTTTCTTACTGTTTAATGTATGGAGTTTAATGGAAAAATCATTTGTGTTTAGGTTTATTACATTCTGGATATGAGTCTTTTAAATTGGGTGGTTTTAAAACTTATTTTTTTAAATTCTGTCAAAGTTGTAATTTATTCCCAGAACCAATTAAACAAAATGCTTGATTATACTGTAGCCCGGGGGAAAGGCTGGATTATGGAATGTATGTTACTAAAAAGAAGGGTGGGAGGACTAGTCATATCTGGAATTACATTTATCCCATACAAAGAGTGAATTTGATAGAATTTGGTGATCAGTAATAGATTATAGTCTATGATTCATTGAGATCCATAATAAATTGCTAACATTGAAAGGGGAGATCCCATGTTGCTTTAAAGCCTCCCATCTTTTCAGAGTTAAAGGTTTTGATCAAGCTACTAAATTGCTAATGTGGGCAGCAGTGAGACATCTTTAAATCAGGTAACGTAAATCTTTGAGGATATGCATTTCGGATATGGATACGTTAAAATGCGATAGCGTACTGTATGTTGAAAAATTTGTGAATTTCTGAGGATCTACCCCATAGTATGAAATAGTCACATTCCTTTAAGAGGGCTGATTAGGATTAAATAGACAATGGACTACCAGAAAAGAGGAGAAATCTCAATTATGACAAATTTAGATGAATTAATGACCTTGAAAAAAGAGAGTTGAGTAATAAAGGGTGAGAATATGTAAACTACTAGCAAACAAATGAAGGATATTAAATGTTTATAGGACAGTCCTGTACTGAACTAATCCAGTTAATCTAAGTATTTATTTGTTGTAGTTTGAAGAGCCTTTAGTCATTTAAAATTCTCAATTTGATCATTTATTAAATTGGGCAAAGTATGTATGACTACGAAATTGTGGATGAAATTTATGGAAGGCATACATTGGCCAAGCAATGGGACCCATACAAATCACAGAGAAGTACTAAAAAAATAGAAAAAAAAACAACCCTTAGAACACAAGCACTATAATTTCACATTTTTTAAATGGGGGTGTAGAGATATTAATTTGAAACATTGACCTAGATTAGCTGGAGGTGGATAAATGAACTAATATGTATTATCAGTGTTTCATGGCAAAACATTTTTATCAATCTATATACTAAATACAGATTGCCAGTGTTAAAAGCAGTGATAAGGGGCTTATATCACCACCGAGATATGCCAACAATATTTTAAATGTAGTCATGCAAATCAACATATATCTGGAGATATTATTCTACCACCGAAAAATATTTTATCACCTACCCCAAGCTATATATAATATCCATCATATACATAGGGAACATAACACTTACTAAGCCACAATAGGTGATACAATAATAATAGTATATACAAATACATTATATTAACATTATAGAACATACTAATATTTTAACTGTTTAGTAGCCCAAGTGGCCAGCTAGTCATGGTGAACTAACTGGTCACTTGGGCTACTAAAGACATACAGGTAATACAGTCTGTTATGTTTTTTGTGTTTTATTTGTAAATCTTTTTGGTCCTTGAAGACATTCCATTTCAATGCAGAGTAGTCTCTAACATCAAAGGGATTGAAATATTTTTCGCCATGGAATGTTAGAAGAGATCCTACGGTAGCAATGTGTCATATGTCTCACTCCTCCTCTACTGCATTGGTTGTGCCATTTAACACTAAGGGCCTCATGCAGAGAGCATCGTTATTTCAAAACTCGCCATTTTTTGTTCAATTTCGCGCAGAAAACGGCAGAAAATGGCGAGTTACGAAAAACGCGGCAATTATTTTTTCCTATGTCTAAAACTCGCCTCGCGGCTGGCGAGAACCTCCATCTCGCCATTTTTAAAACTCTCCGAATGCAGAGAGGTGCGAACGGCATGTAGCGGCTGTTCGCGCCAAGAAAATTGCGCGATTTTCGCATTTTTGCCGCGCCAGGAAAAGATGGCAAGATGGCGCTCGCCGCCTATAGTAAAGGGGGAAAAAAAGGCGCAAATTTGTTTTTACACGTTTCTGAAGCGCGCATCTTTCCCATTTAAACTCGCCACACGCATCCATGTTAAACATAGCAGAATTCGCACTTTTCTGCATAAGGAGAATAAAACTCTCCAAAAAAGCTACTTTTTATGAAATTCGCCAATTTTAAAATTCTATGCTCTCTGCATGAGGCCCTAAGTTCTATGAGTTATTGTTTTTTTGTATTACTAGGGCCACAGTCCTATTTTTAATGATGCCAATCTCAATATACAGTAGATATACTGAACCTTAGTGAATCTACAGCAGCTCATTGTACTGACAGCGATATTCGCGATATAGCGATATCTAGCAATATTCATTGAAATATTTGCAGTGGTCAATTGCAATTAATCCTACCAAAACTAAAGACCACACTTCTAATTGAAAGTAGTTAAAGCTGTTTTTCTTAAAGTGGGATTTATCTACTTGCGTTTATACAGTATACTGTACTGTAGATTGATGATGTTTATTTAAACAACAAAAGGCTAAAGTATATACAGTAGATATTAAAATTGTTCAACTATTCAAGAAAAACTGTTTTATTATAACATAACAGCTACAAAAAGCAATTAAAGGTATATATCATAGGTAATTTATTATGTCTTTTTATTTATTATTTTTTAAATACTGTAGTTCTATAAAACCAAGTTGAAACCACAACAAATAATGTGGGAGTTAAAGGAACCAAAAGGTGAACACTAATTGGTGGTTTAGTCCTATTTGTCGATAGGGAAGACAAGTGATTGATTCTTCATTGCACCCAATTAGAAATGGTCTTGGTTAGTCACCTTAAGTGAAATGGGATATAAAGCTAAAGCTTTGAGATTACATTAAAAAAAAGACACAGATATCACTGATATAATGGCTGTTAGAAATAAAAATAAATGAACCTGCAAATATAAAACCTAGTTCCATGGAGAGAGGTTAAAACACAATCTTTTAGAGCAGGTCAAAAAAGAATCTTACACTAAAATAACAAGGCTTTGTATACACTAGAAAATGGCAAAAAGAAATTAGCAGTAAATAACAACAAATGGTTGGCACAGTATGATTACAGATTTATGTGAATTTGGGCAAATAACTTTCTCTGTATGCCAGGGGTCCCCAACCTTTTTGTGCACACTCAAGGGCACACTTGAGCATTCAGTAGGGAGTGGTGGACATGCATGCACACACACACACAATACACTTACCTTGGGGGTAGGCCTCCAGTGCCATTCCGGCCCCACTTCCGGATGCAGAAGTTACATAGTTACATAGTAGATGAGGTTGAAAAAAGATGTACATCCATCAAGTTCAACCTATGCTAAATTTAGACAACAGATACTTTATCCTATATCTATACTTATTGATTCAGAGGAAGGCAAACAAAAAACCCCAGTGACATATCATCCAATGATATCTCATAAGGGGAAAAATAAATTCCTTCCTGACACCAAGAATTGGCAATCGGATTAATCCTTGGATCAACATCCTTCCCATGTATAGAAAAAAGATAAGGTGCAAAACAGCGCTAATGATATTGATTGAAATTAAATAAATGTTCAGGCAGCCAGGTGGATGACTGGTAGTACAACCAGTCAGGGAAGCAAATGAGAAAAAAGGTTAAACCGGCGCCAAAGGGGGTTAAATACCAGACCAGTGGAGGGTGTGACAGTCCAAATACAGTCCTTGGGATGCTGAATAGTGATGATTTTCAACTCAGCAGTGCATATGTGGAAAAAGAAAAGAAAAGAAAAAGATAATGGTGCAGTAAATCAACACAGGGGGGGGGAGGGGGAAAATGCACAGATAATTTACAGATAATGACAATCAACAAACTAGACATACAAACATGAAACAATAGCACGGCCTAAATATTAATAAAAAGCAATTTATTTGTGTGGAAAGTGCATGAACCGCATCCGGAGGGGTAAAATTACAACCCTACTCACAGAATGCTGGAAGGGTACAGGCAATGATCTGGTGCGTGCAGCTGGGCTCTCAAGATGGCGACCGGAGCACTTGGGCTGGCGTCTACACGTGACTGGGATGCCAGGCTGGTGACTCAGATGACGGGACCTCTGGGCGGACGTGACGTCACCTCCGTTGTAATTTCTCCACCGGCTCACCGGTCTCAAGTCCTCCAGTCCTCCTCAGCAGCCGCAATGTCGCCGCACCGGTTTAAAACACTTTTCAGAGACTGCAGATTTCTCCTTAGGAACTGCAGACTTCTTCCACACAGTGAAACACTCTAAAAACTTGGAACTTCCCAACGCGTTTCGTACGCATGCGCGTACTTTTTCAAGGGATGTGCTTGTCTAATAGTCTCCATGGTATATATACCATCAGTCCAAAGTCCTGGTTGGTTAATTGGATGGCATTAACCCCACTTAGGGCTAATAGATCACAGCACATAAACAAAGGCCTGTTGCTAATCAACATACATTACAAACATATAACATTAATTGGGATAACAGAGAAAAAAGAGAGGAAAAACATTAAAAACATTTAAAAAGACATTTAAAAAGACATTAAAAATATACAATGGCAGAACAATGAATTAATGACTTAAAATTGAATGACGCAAATAAATAATTATAAAAAGGCTTTGAGTTCAAAATCGATATTCATTCCTTTAGGGGAGAGAGTTTTAAGTTCATATATCCAGTAAGCCTCACGTATACTGGCCTGCTGGAGTCTACTCCCCCCTCTGGGGTTAACATCAACTTGTTCAATTGCCTGACAGATAAGACCCTTGGGATTTTGATCATGGTACAGGGAGAAATGATGTGAGACACTATGTGTCACTAAGCCCTTTTTAATGTTGTAAATATGCTCATAGACACGTCTCTGGAATGTTCTCCCTGTTCTGCCCACATATTGCAAGCCACAAGGGCATTGCAATAAATATATAACATATGTGGAGTGGCAGTTGATGAAATTATATATAGGGTAACTCTTATTAGTAACACTAGATGTAAATTTTTTTGAGTTTTTACTAAATGAACATGCTACGCATTTTGCACAGGTGAAGAAACCTTTTACATTCCCTCCTAGTTTCTGCTTTTTTTGGTTCACCGGACAACTGGGGGCTAATTTGGATTTTAAGTTATTTGCCTTAGAAAATATAATATTGGCTTTTTTTGGAAGGATATCTGCCAATATTTCATCTTGTAATAAAATAGGCCAATGCTTATTTATAATTTGTTTAATTTTTGGCGCCATCTCATTGTATTGAGTGATGAACGCTACCTGGTTGTGACGTGTATTTATTGTTTCCTTCTTTTTGACCTCATATTGAAGTAAAGTGTCCCTATTTATCTCATTTACCTGATCAAAAGCCTCATTTAATTCAACCTCTCGATATTTTCTATTAATGAATTTTTGTTTTAGATCATCTGCTTGTTTCTTAAAAATCTCGTCTTCTGAACAGTTACGTTTAAGACGTACCAATTGTCCCTTTGGAATGTTTCGCAGCCACTGTGGATTATGGTGACTGTCCGCGCGCACATAGTTATTTGCCTGCACAGGCTTGAAAAAGGTTTTTGTGTGCAATATATCATCTTTGACATATATGTGGAGGTCCAAAAAATCAATGTGTTCAGTACTAAAACTACAGGTGAATTTTAAATTAAGGTGATTGTGATTTAAATATGTGCAAAAATCATTTAAAGAATCCTGAGTGCCTGACCAAATGAAAATCACATCGTCAATGTAGCGCCGCCAGAGCACCAGGTTTGCTCCTAGTGGACAGTTGTTCCAAATGAACTCCTCCTCCCAACTATCCATAAATAAGTTGGCATAACTAGGAGCAAACCTCGTACCCATGGCGGTACCACATTTCTGAATGTAATAGTGGGAATTGAAAGTAAAGTAATTGTGTGTTAAGATAAACCAAATACTTTCCATCAGGAAATCCCTCTTAGTGCGTGAATAGCCACTGGAGTGTTCCAGTTTGCGAGACACGGCCTGGCATCCTTGATGATGGTCAATAACTGTGTATAAGGATGTTACATCCGCTGTCGCAAGAATGTATCCTTGCTGCCATTTCAGATCTTTTAAAATTTGTAGCGTATGTGTCGTGTCTCGCAAATAGGATCTACCACCGGTGACTATAGGTTGAAGATGGTGATCTATAAATTGTGAAAGATTTGAAGTGAGGGAAGAAATGCCAGAAATAATAGGTCTCCCCGGAGGTGCAGTTAAATGTTTGTGAATTTTAGGTATAAAGTAAAATAACGGTGTACGTGGAAACTGAACAGATAGAAATTTAAACTCATCCTCACACAATGCCCCACTATCTACACCAGAAGTCAGCAATTCTCCCAGTTCGGCTTTGAAATGCACCAAAGGGTCACTGTTAAGGGGGAGGTATGTGGTCTCATCTCCCAGTAATCTCATGGACTCTTTTAGATAATACTCTTTGTCCATGACCACAATACCCCCACCCTTATCAGCCGATTTGATAACAATCGAGTCATTATTCTCTAGATCTTGGACTGCCTCTTTTTCTTTAATATTAAAATTATCTTTTTTGATTTTGTAAGTTCTACATGAGTTCTCTAGATCCATGCTGACCATTTCTACAAAGGAGCTTACTAGATGTCCTTGCGCGAACTTTGGATAGAACGTGGATGCTTTTTTAAAAATCTTTTCTTGAGGCTCCGCAGTACTGCGTACCTCTTGTATGGGATTGGTTTGATTAGTAATTTTATCCCTAGCAAAATATTTTTTCAGGGCGAGTTTGCGGGCAAATTTGTGAACATCTATGTAGAGATTAAAACTATTTGGTCCACAGACTGGAGCAAACTTAAGCCCTTTGTTGAGTACTTTTTTCTCAATATCGGTGAGCTGGTACTGACTTATATTAAAGATATTCGGATACTCTTTTGTAGTTTTTACCCGATTTCTACTAGTACCTCCTCTTCTCCCTCGGGTCCTGTCTTTCTTTTTTTGTAGTTTAGTTGAGGTTGGATTTCTGATGCATGTTTGATTATTTCCACCTCTGGGAAGATGTGATCTCTTTCCTTCCTCCACTCTAAAAAAGAGAAATTTGATTTAATGGCTGGTGTGGGGAGTGGTGTATACGAGATGCTCTCCACATCACTCTCTGATCCTATATCCGACAGCAGTGTATATCTATTGCTGACCGGAATGGGAATTGATTGAGGTAATGTTAGTGCATCATATCGTTCCTTAGCTCTTTTTTGTTGCAGATATAGATTTTTATCATGCAAAGGTTGCTTAACCGGAACGAACGGTGTGGGAACCAGTACATTACTAGAGGATTTTTTTGGGACATTATTAACTCCCTTTTGTATATATCTGCTCCTTTTAGCATTGGATTCTTTGGATCCTATCGTTACATTGGGTTTCTTATTATCTACATTCATAGCATTAATCTCCTTAGATTTCTTTGCCCAATCTCTCTGACAACCAGTGTCATAGTCTTGTTTATCCCTAAAAAAAATTTGTTGTTTAATTTGAACTATCTCTAATTCTGCCTGATCTAGCCTTTTCTTAATAGTCGGTTCTAGAGCGAGCAACTCCTTGTTATCTTTATAGGGATCTAATTGGATCTTCATATCTAATATATGGCCATCCAAATCGGCTAGGGTTTTCCTCCGTTGATGCACCAAAAGCTTCATGAGAGAGAACGAACATTGGTCTAATATTTCATTCCATTCCCTCATGAAGCCCTCATTATGCGCATCTCCGGTGGGTTTTTTCCGAACCCTAAGCCCCCTAGGGATACGGTGATTTTCCAAATACTTGCTCAGTGTGGTGGCTTCCCACCATTGTTTGCTTTCTAGCATAAGTGTTTTTTCTAACTGAGCAAGTATTGGATGAAAATCTTCAGTCACACTTTCTATACCTTGGACTGAGTTAGGGTCACTAAAGATATGATCAACATTGACATTGTGACGAGATCTTATGAACAGCGAGCTCATGATGACACTCAAAATGAATAAAATATAAATAAAATAAAAGCAGCTAACACCAAATTGTACAAAACAAACAATCACAGAAAAAAGATAAGGTGCAAAACAGCGCTAATGATATTGATTGAAATTAAATAAATGTTCAGGCAGCCAGGTGGATGACTGGTAGTACAACCAGTCAGGGAAGCAAATGAGAAAAAAGGTTAAACCGGCGCCAAAGGGGGTTAAATACCAGACCAGTGGAGGGTGTGACAGTCCAAATACAGTCCTTGGGATGCTGAATAGTGATGATTTTCAACTCAGCAGTGCATATGTGGAAAAAGAAAAGAAAAGAAAAAGATAATGGTGCAGTAAATCAACACAGGGGGGGGAGGGGGAAAATGCACAGATAATTTACAGATAATGACAATCAACAAACTAGACATACAAACATGAAACAATAGCACGGCCTAAATATTAATAAAAAGCAATTTATTTGTGTGGAAAGTGCATGAACCGCATCCGGAGGGGTAAAATTACAACCCTACTCACAGAATGCTGGAAGGGTACAGGCAATGATCTGGTGCGTGCAGCTGGGCTCTCAAGATGGCGACCGGAGCACTTGGGCTGGCGTCTACACGTGACTGGGATGCCAGGCTGGTGACTCAGATGACGGGACCTCTGGGCGGACGTGACGTCACCTCCGTTGTAATTTCTCCACCGGCTCACCGGTCTCAAGTCCTCCAGTCCTCCTCAGCAGCCGCAATGTCGCTGCACCGGTTTAAAACACTTTTCAGAGACTGCAGATTTCTCCTTAGGAACTGCAGACTTCTTCCACACAGTGAAACACTCTAAAAACTTGGAACTTCCCAACGCGTTTCGTACGCATGCGCGTACTTTTTCAAGGGATGTGCTTGTCTAATAGTCTCCATGGTATATATACCATCAGTCCAAAGTCCTGGTTGGTTAATTGGATGGCATTAACCCCACTTAGGGCTAATAGATCACAGCACATAAACAAAGGCCTGTTGCTAATCAACATACATTACAAACATATAACATTAATTGGGATAACAGAGAAAAAAGAGAGGAAAAACATTAAAAACATTTAAAAAGACATTTAAAAAGACATTAAAAATATACAATGGCAGAACAATGAATTAATGACTTAAAATTGAATGACGCAAATAAATAATTATAAAAAGGCTTTGAGTTCAAAATCGATATTCATTCCTTTAGGGGAGAGAGTTTTAAGTTCATATATCCAGTAAGCCTCACGTATACTGGCCTGCTGGAGTCTACTCCCCCCTCTGGGGTTAACATCAACTTGTTCAATTGCCTGACAGATAAGACCCTTGGGATTTTGATCATGGTACAGGGAGAAATGATGTGAGACACTATGTGTCACTAAGCCCTTTTTAATGTTGTAAATATGCTCATAGACACGTCTCTGGAATGTTCTCCCTGTTCTGCCCACATATTGCAAGCCACAAGGGCATTGCAATAAATATATAACATATGTGGAGTGGCAGTTGATGAGATTATATATAGGGTAACACTTATTAGTAACACTAGATGTAAATTTTTTTGAGTTTTTACTAAATGAACATGCTACGCATTTTGCACAGGTGAAGAAACCTTTTACATTCCCTCCTAGTTTCTGCTTTTTTTGGTTCACCGGACAACTGGGGGCTAATTTGGATTTTAAGTTATTTGCCTTAGAAAATATAATATTGGCTTTTTTTGGAAGGATATCTGCCAATATTTCATCTTGTAATAAAATAGGCCAATGCTTATTTATAATTTGTTTAATTTTTGGCGCCATCTCATTGTATTGAGTGATGAACGCTACCTGGTTGTGACGTGTATTTATTGTTTCCTTCTTTTTGACCTCATATTGAAGTAAAGTGTCCCTATTTATCTCATTTACCTGATCAAAAGCCTCATTTAATTCAACCTCTCGATATTTTCTATTAATGAATTTTTGTTTTAGATCATCTGCTTGTTTCTTAAAAATCTCGTCTTCTGAACAGTTACGTTTAAGACGTACCAATTGTCCCTTTGGAATGTTTCGCAGCCACTGTGGATTATGGTGACTATCCGCGCGCACATAGTTATTTGCCTGAAATATTGGCAGATATCCTTCCAAAAAAAGCCAATATTATATTTTCTAAGGCAAATAACTTAAAATCCAAATTAGCCCCCAGTTGTCCGGTGAACCAAAAAAAGCAGAAACTAGGAGGGAATGTAAAAGGTTTCTTCACCTGTGCAAAATGCGTAGCATGTTCATTTAGTAAAAACTCAAAAAAAATTACATCTAGTGTTACTAATAAGAGTTACCCTATATATAATTTCATCAACTGCCACTCCACATATGTTATATATTTATTGCAATGCCCTTGTGGCTTGCAATATGTGGGCAGAACAGGGAGAACATTCCAGAGACGTGTCTATGAGCATATTTACAACATTAAAAAGGGCTTAGTGACACATAGTGTCTCACATCATTTCTCCCTGTACCATGATCAAAATCCCAAGGGTCTTATCTGTCAGGCAATTGAACAAGTTGATGTTAACCCCAGAGGGGGGAGTAGACTCCAGCAGGCCAGTATACGTGAGGCTTACTGGATATATGAACTTAAAACTCTCTCCCCTAAAGGAATGAATATCGATTTTGAACTCAAAGCCTTTTTATAATTATTTATTTGCGTCATTCAATTTTAAGTCATTAATTCATTGTTCTGCCATTGTATATTTTTAATGTCTTTTTAAATGTCTTTTTAAATGTTTTTAATGTTTTTCCTCTCTTTTTTCTCTGTTATCCCAATTAATGTTATATGTTTGTAATGTATGTTGATTAGCAACAGGCCTTTGTTTATGTGCTGTGATCTATTAGCCCTAAGTGGGGTTAATGCCATCCAATTAACCAACCAGGACTTTGGACTGATGGTATATATACCATGGAGACTATTAGACAAGCACATCCCTTGAAAAAGTACGCGCATGCGTACGAAACGCGTTGGGAAGTTCCAAGTTTTTAGAGTGTTTCACTGTGTGGAAGAAGTCTGCAGTTCCTAAGGAGAAATCTGCAGTCTCTGAAAAGTGTTTTAAACCGGTGCGGCGACATTGCGGCTGCTGAGGAGGACTGGAGGACTTGAGACCGGTGAGCCGGTGGAGAAATTACAACGGAGGTGACGTCACGTCCGCCCAGAGGTCCCGTCATCTGAGTCACCAGCCTGGCATCCCAGTCACGTGTAGACGCCAGCCCAAGTGCTCCGGTCGCCATCTTGAGAGCCCAGCTGCACGCACCAGATCATTGCCTGTACCCTTCCAGCATTCTGTGAGTAGGGTTGTAATTTTACCCCTCCGGATGCGGTTCATGCACTTTCCACACAAATAAATTGCTTTTTATTAATATTTAGGCCGTGCTATTGTTTCATGTTTGTATGTCTAGTTTGTTGATTGTCATTATCTGTAAATTATCTGTGCATTTTCCCCCTCCCCCCCCCTGTGTTGATTTACTGCACCATTATCTTTTTCTTTTCTTTTCTTTTTCCACATATGCACTGCTGAGTTGAAAATCATCACTATTCAGCATCCCAAGGACTGTATTTGGACTGTCACACCCTCCACTGGTCTGGTATTTAACCCCCTTTGGCGCCGGTTTAACCTTTTTTCTCATTTGCTTCCCTGACTGGTTGTACTACCAGTCATCCACCTGGCTGCCTGAACATTTATTTAATTTCAATCAATATCATTAGCGCTGTTTTGCACCTTATCTTTTTTCTGTGATTGTTTGTTTTGTACAATTTGGTGTTAGCTGCTTTTATTTTATTTATATTTTATTCATTTTGAGTGTCATCATGAGCTCGCTGTTCATAAGATCTCGTCACAATGTCAATGTTGATCATATCTTTAGTGACCCTAACTCAGTCCAAGGTATAGAAAGTGTGACTGAAGATTTTCATCCAATACTTGCTCAGTTAGAAAAAACACTTATGCTAGAAAGCAAACAATGGTGGGAAGCCACCACACTGAGCAAGTATTTGGAAAATCACCGTATCCCTAGGGGGCTTAGGGTTCGGAAAAAACCCACCGGAGATGCGCATAATGAGGGCTTCATGAGGGAATGGAATGAAATATTAGACCAATGTTCGTTCTCTCTCATGAAGCTTTTGGTGCATCAACGGAGGAAAACCCTAGCCGATTTGGATGGCCATATATTAGATATGAAGATCCAATTAGATCCCTATAAAGATAACAAGGAGTTGCTCGCTCTAGAACCGACTATTAAGAAAAGGCTAGATCAGGCAGAATTAGAGATAGTTCAAATTAAACAACAAAATTTTTTTAGGGATAAACAAGACTATGACACTGGTTGTCAGAGAGATTGGGCAAAGAAATCTAAGGAGATTAATGCTATGAATGTAGATAATAAGAAACCCAATGTAACGATAGGATCCAAAGAATCCAATGCTAAAAGGAGCAGATATATACAAAAGGGAGTTAATAATGTCCCAAAAAAATCCTCTAGTAATGTACTGGTTCCCACACCGTTCGTTCCGGTTAAGCAACCTTTGCATGATAAAAATCTATATCTGCAACAAAAAAGAGCTAAGGAACGATATGATGCACTAACATTACCTCAATCAATTCCCATTCCGGTCAGCAATAGATATACACTGCTGTCGGATATAGGATCAGAGAGTGATGTGGAGAGCATCTCGTATACACCACTCCCCACACCAGCCATTAAATCAAATTTCTCTTTTTTAGAGTGGAGGAAGGAAAGAGATCACATCTTCCCAGAGGTGGAAATAATCAAACATGCATCAGAAATCCAACCTCAACTAAACTACAAAAAAAGAAAGACAGGACCCGAGGGAGAAGAGGAGGTACTAGTAGAAATCGGGTAAAAACTACAAAAGAGTATCCGAATATCTTTAATATAAGTCAGTACCAGCTCACCGATATTGAGAAAAAAGTACTCAACAAAGGGCTTAAGTTTGCTCCAGTCTGTGGACCAAATAGTTTTAATCTCTACATAGATGTTCACAAATTTGCCCGCAAACTCGCCCTGAAAAAATATTTTGCTAGGGATAAAATTACTAATCAAACCAATCCCATACAAGAGGTACGCAGTACTGCGGAGCCTCAAGAAAAGATTTTTAAAAAAGCATCCACGTTCTATCCAAAGTTCGCGCAAGGACATCTAGTAAGCTCCTTTGTAGAAATGGTCAGCATGGATCTAGAGAACTCATGTAGAACTTACAAAATCAAAAAAGATAATTTTAATATTAAAGAAAAAGAGGCAGTCCAAGATCTAGAGAATAATGACTCGATTGTTATCAAATCGGCTGATAAGGGTGGGGGTATTGTGGTCATGGACAAAGAGTATTATCTAAAAGAGTCCATGAGATTACTGGGAGATGAGACCACATACCTCCCCCTTAACAGTGACCCTTTGGTGCATTTCAAAGCCGAACTGGGAGAATTGCTGACTTCTGGTGTAGATAGTGGGGCATTGTGTGAGGATGAGTTTAAATTTCTATCTGTTCAGTTTCCACGTACACCGTTATTTTACTTTATACCTAAAATTCACAAACATTTAACTGCACCTCCGGGGAGACCTATTATTTCTGGCATTTCTTCCCTCACTTCAAATCTTTCACAATTTATAGATCACCATCTTCAACCTATAGTCACCGGTGGTAGATCCTATTTGCGAGACACGACACATACGCTACAAATTTTAAAAGATCTGAAATGGCAGCAAGGATACATTCTTGCGACAGCGGATGTAACATCCTTATACACAGTTATTGACCATCATCAAGGATGCCAGGCCGTGTCTCGCAAACTGGAACACTCCAGTGGCTATTCACGCACTAAGAGGGATTTCCTGATGGAAAGTATTTGGTTTATCTTAACACACAATTACTTTACTTTCAATTCCCACTATTACATTCAGAAATGTGGTACCGCCATGGGTACGAGGTTTGCTCCTAGTTATGCCAACTTATTTATGGATAGTTGGGAGGAGGAGTTCATTTGGAACAACTGTCCACTAGGAGCAAACCTGGTGCTCTGGCGGCGCTACATTGACGATGTGATTTTCATTTGGTCAGGCACTCAGGATTCTTTAAATGATTTTTGCACATATTTAAATCACAATCACCTTAATTTAAAATTCACCTGTAGTTTTAGTACTGAACACATTGATTTTTTGGACCTCCACATATATGTCAAAGATGATATATTGCACACAAAAACCTTTTTCAAGCCTGTGCAGGCAAATAACTATGTGCGCGCGGATAGTCACCATAATCCACAGTGGCTGCGAAACATTCCAAAGGGACAATTGGTACGTCTTAAACGTAACTGTTCAGAAGACGAGATTTTTAAGAAACAAGCAGATGATCTAAAACAAAAATTCATTAATAGAAAATATCGAGAGGTTGAATTAAATGAGGCTTTTGATCAGGTAAATGAGATAAATAGGGACACTTTACTTCAATATGAGGTCAAAAAGAAGGAAACAATAAATACACGTCACAACCAGGTAGCGTTCATCACTCAATACAATGAGATGGCGCCAAAAATTAAACAAATTATAAATAAGCATTGGCCTATTTTATTACAAGATGAAATATTGGCAGATATCCTTCCAAAAAAAGCCAATATTATATTTTCTAAGGCAAATAACTTAAAATCCAAATTAGCCCCCAGTTGTCCGGTGAACCAAAAAAAGCAGAAACTAGGAGGGAATGTAAAAGGTTTCTTCACCTGTGCAAAATGCGTAGCATGTTCATTTAGTAAAAACTCAAAAAAATTTACATCTAGTGTTACTAATAAGAGTTACCCTATATATAATTTCATCAACTGCCACTCCACATATGTTATATATTTATTGCAATGCCCTTGTGGCTTGCAATATGTGGGCAGAACAGGGAGAACATTCCAGAGACGTGTCTATGAGCATATTTACAACATTAAAAAGGGCTTAGTGACACATAGTGTCTCACATCATTTCTCCCTGTACCATGATCAAAATCCCAAGGGTCTTATCTGTCAGGCAATTGAACAAGTTGATGTTAACCCCAGAGGGGGGAGTAGACTCCAGCAGGCCAGTATACGTGAGGCTTACTGGATATATGAACTTAAAACTCTCTCCCCTAAAGGAATGAATATCGATTTTGAACTCAAAGCCTTTTTATAATTATTTATTTGCGTCATTCAATTTTAAGTCATTAATTCATTGTTCTGCCATTGTATATTTTTAATGTCTTTTTAAATGTCTTTTTAAATGTTTTTAATGTTTTTCCTCTCTTTTTTCTCTGTTATCCCAATTAATGTTATATGTTTGTAATGTATGTTGATTAGCAACAGGCCTTTGTTTATGTGCTGTGATCTATTAGCCCTAAGTGGGGTTAATGCCATCCAATTAACCAACCAGGACTTTGGACTGATGGTATATATACCATGGAGACTATTAGACAAGCACATCCCTTGAAAAAGTACGCGCATGCGTACGAAACGCGTTGGGAAGTTCCAAGTTTTTAGAGTGTTTCACTGTGTGGAAGAAGTCTGCAGTTCCTAAGGAGAAATCTGCAGTCTCTGAAAAGTGTTTTAAACCGGTGCGGCGACATTGCGGCTGCTGAGGAGGACTGGAGGACTTGAGACCGGTGAGCCGGTGGAGAAATTACAACGGAGGTGACGTCACGTCCGCCCAGAGGTCCCGTCATCTGAGTCACCAGCCTGGCATCCCAGTCACGTGTAGACGCCAGCCCAAGTGCTCCGGTCGCCATCTTGAGAGCCCAGCTGCACGCACCAGATCATTGCCTGTACCCTTCCAGCATTCTGTGAGTAGGGTTGTAATTTTACCCCTCCGGATGCGGTTCATGCACTTTCCACACAAATAAATTGCTTTTTATTAATATTTAGGCCGTGCTATTGTTTCATGTTTGTATGTCTAGTTTGTTGATTGTCATTATCTGTAAATTATCTGTGCATTTTCCCCCTCCCCCCCCCCTGTGTTGATTTACTGCACCATTATCTTTTTCTTTTCTTTTCTTTTTCCACATATGCACTGCTGAGTTGAAAATCATCACTATTCAGCATCCCAAGGACTGTATTTGGACTGTCACACCCTCCACTGGTCTGGTATTTAACCCCCTTTGGCACCGGTTTAACCTTTTTTCTCATCCTTCCCATGTATACTTATTTGGTATATTCTTGTATACCTTTCCTATCTAAAAAGATGTCCAACCTTTTTTTGAACAAATCTATTGTATCTGCCATCACAGTCTCCATGGGTAATGAATTCAACATTTTAACTGCCCTTACTGTAAAGAACCCTTTCCTTTGTTGCTGGTGAAGTCTCCTTTCCTCCAACCTTAAGGGATGGCCCCGAGTCCTTTGCACTGCCCGTGGGATGAACAGTTCTTTTGAAAGCTCCTTGTACTGTCCCCGAATATATTTGTATATAGTTATCATATCCCCTCTTAGACGCCTCTTTTCTAATGTAAATAAATCTAATTTAGCTAGCCTCTCCTCATAAGTTAGATTGTCCATCCTCTTTATTAATCTGGTGGCTCTTCTCTGCACTCTCTCTAGTTCTATAATGTCTTTTCTTAGGATTGGTGCCCAAAATTGTACTCCATATTCAAGGTGTGGTCTTACTAATGCTTTGTAAAGGGACATAATTATGTTTACTTCCCTTCCATCCATTGCCCGTTTGATGCAAGATAAGATCTTGTTTGCCTTTGCAGCTACTGCATGATTTTGATCACTACTGCTACTGTAAGCATGCAGTGTACAAGCACTCCTAAATCCTTCTCCATCAAGGATTCCCCCAATATATCTCCATTTAATTTGTAAGTCGCCTTTTTATTCTGGCATCCCAAATGCATAACCTTACATTTATCTGTGTTAAACCTCATCTGCCATTTACCTGCCCACGTTTCCAGTCTCTCAAAGGCCTTCTGAAGAGAAATTACATCCTGCTCTGATTCTATTACCTTACACAATTTAGTATCATCAGCAAAGATGGAGACTTTGCTCTCGATCCCAACCTCAAGGTCATTAATAAACAAGTTAAAAAGCAGGGGTCCCAATACCGATCCCTGAGGTACTCCACTCACGACTTTAGCCCAACCTGAAAAAGTTCCATTTATGACAACTCTCTGTTGTCTGTCCTTTAACCAGTTTTCAATCCAGGTGCATATATTATTACTGAGTCCAATTCTCTTTATTTTGTACACCAACCTCTTGTGTGAAACCGTATCAAAAGCCTTTGCAAAATCTAAGTAAACCACATCAACTGCATTACCCTGGTCTAAATTCCTACTTACCTCCTCAAAGAAACAAATAAGGTTAGTTTGGCATGATCTATCCTTCATAAATCCATGCTGACTATTACTAATAATTTTGTTTTCCATTAGGTATTCCTGAATATTATCCTGTATTAAACCTTCAAGTAGTTTCCCCACTATTGAAGTCAGGCTTATAGGTCTGTAATTTCCTGATTGTGACCTAGCTCCCTTTTTAAATATAGGCACCACATCTGCTTTACGCCAATCTTGTGGTACTGAGCCTGTGGAAATGGAGTCCTTGAATATTAAATATAATGCTTTGGCTATTACTGAGCTTAACTCCTTGAGAACTCTTGGATGTATGCCATCGGGGCCAGGTGCCTTGTTTACTTTAATTTTTTCATGTCGCTTATGAACTTCTTCCTCAGTTAACCAATTGTTCATTAATATGGAGGTTGTGGCTTCCTCCTGCGGCACTACTATTGAACTTGATTCTTCCCTGGTAAACACAGAGGCAAAGAATGTGTTTAATACCTCAGCTTTTTCCTTATCTCCAATAATCTGCCTACCCATCTCACACTGAAAGGGTCCCATATTTTCTTTTGTCATTTTTTTGTTATTAAGGTACTTAAAGAACTTTTTAGGGTTGACCTTACTATCTATTGCAATCCTTTTTTCATTATCCATTTTTGCTAATTTGATTGCCCTTTTGCAATTTTTGTTACATTCCTTATAATTCTGATACGATGTCTCCATCCCTTCTGATTTAAAGAATCTAAACGCCTTCCTCTTCTTGTGCATTTCCTCCCCTACCTGTTTATTTAGCCACATTGGTTTAGACTTGTTTCTTTTATACTTATTACCCAAGGGTATACACTGATAAGTGTGCTTTTCTAACAATGTTTTAAAGACTGCCCATTTATCTTCTACATTTTTCCCTGCAAAAACATCATCCCCGTGTATTACTTGTAGATTAGACCTCAAAAGTTTAAGGTCTTTGTTGAACCCAAGTAATCTGTTTTTTGATCATTTATTTCAAATGAGACCATGTTATGATCACTGTTACCCAAATGTTCCATGACTTGAATATTTGTTATGACTTCTACATTGTTTGATATGATCAAATCCAGAACTGCCCCTCTCCTGGTTGTTTCATCAATAATTTGGGTCATATAATTGTCTTTAAGCACCCCCAAAAACCTGTTTCCTTTTGTTGTAACACTAATCTCATTGCCCCAGTCTATGTCTGGATAATTAAAATCCCCCATTATGCAAACATGACCCAGTTTTGATGCCTTCTCCATTTGCAAAAGTATTTTAGCTTCCTCAATCTCACAGATATTTGGTGGTTTATAGCATATTCCCACAAACATTTTCTCTTTACTTTTACCTCCACTGCTAATTTCTATCCACAAAGTCTCTACATTTTCATCATTCCCTTCATAGACATCATCCCTTATAATAGGTTTTAGATCCGGTTTAACATATAAACATACTCCACCTCCCCTTCTATTTGTTCGATCCTTCCGAAAAAGAGAATAGCCCTCTAAATTAACTGCCCATTCATGAGTTTCATCCCACCATGTTTCAGTAATGCCTATGATATCATACTGCTCCCTTGCAGCTATTAATTCAAACTCCCCCATTTTATCTGTCAGGCTTCTTGCATTAGCAAGCATGCATGTTTTTTTTCAGCCTGTACTATTATCTTATCTGCTCCTTCCTTTCTGCGCCCACTTGGTTTAGTCTTTAGAAGTTTTCTAGTATTATCTGTATTTACTATGGGTGTCTCACTGCTTGTCAAACTCACACTTGCCCCCATTCTACCTCCATACCACCTTGTACCCTCCTCTATTCCATTTAGTTCATTATCTGTTTCATTCCCCTCCCCCCTCCATCCTAGTTTAAAATCTCCTCCAACCTTTTTAGCATTCTCCCCCCTAGCACAGAAGATCCCTCTTCATTGAGGTGCAATCCATCCCTAGAATATAGATGGCACTTCTCAGAAAAGGTGTCCCAGTGCTCTAAAAACCCAAACCCCTCCTTCCTGCACCACTTTTTTAGCCATGCATTAACCTCCCTGATCTCTGACTGTCTCCTGCGGTAGCGCATGGCACTGGTAATATTTCAGAAAATACTACCTCGGAGGTCCTTGCCTTAAGCTTTTGGCCTAGATCCCTGTAATCATTTTTTAGGACCCTCCATCTTTCTCTAACTTTGTCATTGGTGCCAATGTGTACCAAGACCGCCGGGTCAATCCCAGCAACCCCCAACAATCTGTCTACCCGATCTGCAATGTGCCGAACCCGAGTACCCTACTTTTGTCAAGAAGCAGTTTTCGGAGGCACTATGGTCACGGGCAACCAGAAAAGGCTTGGCGGGCATCATGGTGCCCGCGAAAACCATGTTGGGGACCCCTACTCTATGCTTTAAGGTATTACATTGCAAGATCTTTAGTGCAATGGTTCACCATACTGCACAGGCCCTGTTTGTAGTAGAGAACAATAGCAACATACTGTATTACTATTATAATTACTATTTAAAACTTCAAAAATATATTAATTAGGTGTAATAGTTGTTACAGACAGTAATGATGGTATACAAAACCGCCATCTCTATCTATCATTCTCCAACATTAATTTCTTGAGTGAATGGTGGCTTATGGCGGTACGATTTATGAACATAGCATGTCCCAGATTACATAAACAAGGCAAACAAGATCTTATCTTGCATTAAACGAGCAATGGATGGAAGGGAAGTAAACATAATTATGCCCCTTTACAAAGCATTAGTAAGACTACACCCTGAATATAGAGTACAATTTTGGGCGCCACTCCTTTGAAAATACTTTATGGAACTAGAGAGAGTGCATAGAAGAGCCCCCAAATTAATAAAGGGGATGGGCAATCTAATTTACGAGGAGAGGCTAGCTAAATTAGATTTATTTACATTAGAAAAGAGGTGTCTAAGAGGGAATATGATAACTATATACAGATATATTCGGGGACAGTACAGGGAGCTTTTAAAAGAACTATTCATCCCAAGGGCAGTACAAAGGACTCAGAGGCCATCCCTTATGGTTGGAGGAAAGGAGATTTCATCAGCAACAAAGGAAAGGGTTCTTTACAGTAAGCACAGTTAACATGTGGAATTCATTACCCATGGATACTGTGATGGCAGATGCAATAGATTCGTTCAAAAAAAGGTTGGACATCATTTTAGAAAGGAAAGGTATACATGGATATACCAAATAAATAAACTTGGGAAGAATGTTGATCCAGGGAATAATCCGATTGCTAATTCTTGGAGTCAGGAAGGAATTTATTTTTCCTTTTATGAGATATGACACAGGGGGGTTTTGTTTGCCTTCCTCTGGTTCAATAAGGAAGTATAGATATAGGATAAAGTATCTGTTGTCTAAATTTAGCATAGGTTGAACTAGATGGTCTTATGTCTTTTTTCAACCTCATCTACTATGTAACTATGTAACTATGTAACTATGTAAGTAAAGGTCGAAATAGCTGTGTTAAATTTTGCCCTTATTAAAAAATGGGATTACGACAAACTTTTTTTAGAATTACTGCCTTAATCACTAAGAATTATTTATTCATATATAGGTTGCGATATTTATATAATTTGCATACACAACATTTGCATCAACTCAGCGTTAAAATTAATTGAGCTTAAACATTATTCTATTGACCTTGATTATCACTATATGTGGGCTCTGCTTAGCTGATTGGGGATATTGGGTTTAGGGAAGTACCTGCTGGTCCCTTCGGACCTGAGGGAATGGGCCTTCACCCCAAAATGTTGCACCCCTAATTACCCTCCTCCCCATTTTTCTCCCCTACACCCCACCCACCTTTTTCTCCCACTCCCTTTCCTGTGCTTCTCCCCACACCTCCTATATTTAGGGCCTATTTTCGTATTACCCGCTTGTGTGACATCTCTCCAAGTGTATTATTATCTTGTGCTTGCATTAAGTTTTCTATTTTGGCATATACCATGTTTGAGATTCTTCCTATAGTCAGTGAGTGCTGGAACACTTGTTGGTATTTACAAATATATGATAACTCATACGGCTCTATGTATCAAAGGTAAAATGTTGGTACAAAGTCGTTATTTTGTTGCAACTTGAACTGAAATATACCTGCACCAGGCAGCGTTAATGTATTAATTCTTAGTTGCACCCTTTTCAGGTATGTCTTCCTGAGACGAGATATGGGAATTATGGAGAAAGCTGGAGCATTTAGGGCAGAGTTACATTTGCATATTGACACGTCTATGTATTAAAAAGTCTTTCTTTTAGAGCATAATATTAGCACAGCAACTGCCAAATTGTAAAACAATAGAAATACACTTCCTAAAAATTTTGCATTTCAGACACAAAGAAAATGCAAATTCTTTGACGCAACTAAGTCACTGCAGACATACCTCTTGATATATAGAATCTATAGTCATTTGTGCTTATCCCTTATCAGCGCTTACAATGAAACTCTGAAAGGATGGGCTCACTTTTGCAATAGGATTTCGCACATTTTCTGTCTCCGTTGCCAACATGTCTTTGTCACTGTCCCCCTTGATGACGTAGATGACAGAATATGGTCCTATAGTATTCCCCCTCATGATGTAGAGATCAATATTCGGGAAGCTACTTCATCTAGGGGCTCGTATAGACCAGAGATGGCTTCTTACCTTCAGAGATGCTTGGAACTCCACATGGGGATGGCTGTGTAGCTCATCTAAAAGGTTGATATAAACTTATCTTCTCTCCTGATTGCCCAACAGGATTTATGCTGCGGGGTCCAATTTAGAAGTGGCGACACCTGCAGCGTCAATCCTCCCGGGCCTCTTATAGTTTTTGGGACTGCAATTTGGCACAGCCGCCAAACCACACTGCCGCTGCATGCGATTGCAGCATGGAAAAACAGTGAATTTGACTACATACCAAAACCATACTGGATAAGCACTAAAAAATTAAATCAAAGAAAATCAAGGACTTACATTTTCCTTTTGATCTCTTCAGCCTAATAAAGGGACCAGGAGACTTTTAAACATTGCTCTATTGTGCACATATAACAGTGTGTATCTGATAACTTTTCCTTCCCCCGGTTGTGCTGATTTTATCTGTATTGTTGTTTTTTTTAATACATTAAGAAGAAACTTGGTGAGATCAAAAGGAAAATGTAAGTACTTCATTTTCTTTGATTTACTTTTTGAGTGCTGATCCAGTATGGTTTTTGTATAGTTGGATGCATCTTGTGGCATAGATGCAGGATCATACTGTAGCAACTCTATCTGAATTATAGTAGACAGGGTGAATGCTACGTAGTTCATTATTTTTATTTTTGTTACTACATCTGTACCAAGCATTATGACCATGCATTGTCATTTACTGCACTTATTCCCTCACCCTGTGTCTCTGTAAATCTCCCCACATACCACTTACTGTAGATTGTAAGCTCTCCGGGGCAGGGATTTCCTTTCTTATTGTCTGATTTTGTTTGCTGCTATAATTGTAGTATAATTCCCTGTAATATATTGTCTCATTTGTAAAGCACAGAGTACACTGTGAGTGCTATATCAATAAAGATATACATACACACAAAGGACTTCTTATAAAACTATATATCAGAAAATGATTTCAGGCTTCAATCTACCAATGCATTGCAAAGGAATGCTTTAAGGCCAAACATATAACATACATTACACATTCTACAAATAAAACACATAAAGAATAACATCCATGTGTACAAATATTAAGCCTTTAGTAGCTCAAATGGCCAGTTAATCATGGGTTGACCATGGCTATCTGGCTACTTGTACTAATAAGGTTGTAATATATTAATATGTTCTACAATGTTAATATGTCTTTTTGTGGCCATTATATACCTGGAAAAGATACATCCAACATCAGCTGAGGGAAGGTGGTACAAATGTACACTATTTTGTGATGGTAGCCCAGTATATCCAGTTATTGGAGTTTGGCGACTAGCATTTGAATACATAATTTGCAGTTAATCACTCATTTGCATGCTCATTTGAGATACCATTGTTACATTTATCGTACTGGCATATGTACATACTCATTTTGATATTCATTAGTGAAACTGGCCTTAAATGTAGCCCACATACATTTGTCACAGAGATAAAATATATAGTATGACTTTATTATCTAATCATTAACGCTATAGTGCATTTTGTATGGCATTAGAATGAATTGATATAAATATTGCACATCAATGGCAATATCGACTCCAGGTTAATTTAAGCTTACATGAGGCAAGTGAAGCCGTAAAAAAAACTGATTACACAATATAAAAGGGCTTGTCGGCACACCCTCTACTTTGTGCTGCAGTTCAAGCTGCCTTTTTAAAAAAAAATATATATATATATTTTCTATTCAATATGTGCAGCAATACAATCTGCACACTGACAAGTGATTGGCTAAGCTGCTGGTCGATCCGTTCTCCTGTAATTGATCGCTTTGCTCAGGGTTATTTAATTCAGTTATTGCTGCAAAACTACCCACAATGCAAAAGTTCTGTGTTGAATATCTTGAAGATCATATGACCAGGAAGTTACTAGATACAATTGGTGAACTGCTAGAGAGAGGGCAGGGCTCAAGAGCAGAGCCTGTCTAATAAGAGGAAGGGTGTGTGACTTTATAAATGGTTTCTATAGAAACAAAAATGCTTGTGTAGGGGTGTTCTGTTTTCCCTCTGTACCTACTGTACGTTGCAGGGGGTGCTGTGAGAGTATCCGGAGGTTCCGCGGCGGGCCGATAGCACAGGACGCCGCCATGTTGTAGGGCATTGCACAATACCCCTGCATGACTGGAGGCACGGAGAGAGTTCGCGCATGCGTAGAATAAGCGCGCGAACGGCTGGCCAATCACCCGGAGGCTCTGCAGTTAAACTACAATTCCCATGAGCCTCAGCAGAGCCACCTGACACCAGGGAACGAATAGGAGTGCAGGGTTGCTGGCAGGCAGGAAAGGGAAGCGTGGGGGAGAGACCACACTAGCCAGAGGGCACCGGAGGAGCAAGGGGAGAGGTTGTGTGTGTGTAGGGGGTCAGTGACCCACCTGCGTAGGCCAGATTTCCCCTCAGGCCCAGTGCAGACCCTGAGTCACCATTAGCTTGTGGTGCTGCAGGGAAAGCCCTAGAGAAAGAGACATCCTATTCCCTTACTGTAGTATCAGATAGGGACACAGCGTTTCCTGAGCTGCAGTGTGTGAACAGCGGTTTGGGCTCAAGCTGCTGGACATCACCAACTCGTGAGAGACTTCGCTGGATCGGCGGATCCTTTTTGAAGTCTGTTGCCGGCTGCAGGAGTAGCCGGAAGGTATTTAATAAGTGCACCAACACCGGTACCATCAGGCGCTGATCCCGCCTTGGGGGAGGGTTCTTTGGGGACACTGGGTTGAGTGACCAAGGGACTGAGTTTATATATTGGACACGGTGTGGGAAGTGACATTACTCCGAGGAGAGTGGCCAGGCCACAGGTTTACAGTACTGAATATCAGCTATTCATATACGATATTAACGTTAAAGTGTGTTATCATTATTCTTACTTAGGGGAATCTCACTTATTGGGGATCCTGGGTAAGTGGAGGCGCTGCCAGGAACCTATGATTACCCCAGGCTCCCAGTTAGCGGAGGCCCAGATCTTGCTGAGCCAGCAGGTGCATACAGCACTAGTAGTCTCTTTATATCAGCAGGAAAGAGGGCTACACTTGTTACATTAGAATACATTAAAAATGTCTTTCATTTTTTTTTAAATGCAACAAGTATTTTCTCATAGTACAGAACTGATTTTTTATTTTATTTTTAAACCGCACATGTAGGATATTACTTGAACAGCAGATTTAAGGCTAGTTAATGAAAATACCTCCAGGAAGTGAGGATTTTTTACAATGTTTTCTCCCCACTGTGCATCATACAATATTGTATGTGTTATTACAATTGTCCGTTTGGAATCTGCAATCTTGTATTCTTCTGATTTTATTGTATATTGCAAATAAGTAAACATGGGAAGAATGTTGATCCAGGGATTAATCTGATTGCCAATTCTTGGAGTCAGGAAGGAATTTATTTTTTCCCTTAATGGGGTTTTTTGTTTGCCTTCCTCTGGATCAATAAGTATAGATATAGGATATAGGGGGCTATGCACTAAGCTCTGAGCATTCACGCTGGCCTGAAAAAAATTGGAATTGGTTCCCAAAATCTGATTGGCTGAAATACCATGTGACGCCGGCTTGGTGACGTCATCTTAAAGGCAAATGAAGCACAGCCATTCTGATTGGCTGGCATCATTCCCTTTAAATGACGTCATGTCAAAAAAAAAATTAAATACATTTCTGCAAACAGACTAATGGCCCATCGGATTAACATAGTGGGGGTCCCTGGCAGTCTCATTCAGTTTGAATGGGACTGTCAGGGACCCTTGCTGTGTTAATCCGATGGGCCATTAGTCTGTCTGCAGAAATGTCACCGAAATGTTGCAGCATTACTGGGGTATTGCCCCAGATTTTCCCAGGCAAGTGTTCGGATACTCGTGGCTGCATCAGAATGTCTTTTTTCAACCTCATCTACTATGTAACTATGTAACTATTATGTTTGATTGTATATATAGCCATGACTGGTCCAGCTATCTTTCTACCCCCCTGTCACGTAAGCTCTCCTAGGTACAGACAGTGACAGGCTATCCTGTGGGTTTGCCCCCCTCAGACAGCCTCCCTGAGTGGCTGGAGAGGTGGTGACACTGGGTCTTTGTTGGAGCCTATCATGGTGCAAACCCTGTGCCCTCCCCTTTTGCATTAGGGAGGATGTTCTAAATTATAAGAGTCAGTTCTCTTCCTCCCCTCCGGGGGAGAGGAATATGTGTGTTGGAGTTCCCTTCAGCCCTCATGGGTGGAGGAGTGAAGATCTGTGCTTAGCACAAGGCTTCATCACATTATCTTCTAGTCAGCACCATCCAAGGGCCTGAAACTGCTATGCTACTATATGCAATGCTGTTATACCATCCTGCAGTGGTTGTGATAAATAAAGATCCCGTTTATATACTTTTGGCTGAGTTGCAGTATATTAGCCTTAAGTATAGGAGTAAGACTGTCATGGTAGGGACTGCCTGCAGTTATACTGCATCCGGCTGTGACTGGAGGCGCTGTCATCACATGGAAAGAACCTAAGGATCACAAAAGCCTGTCCTGTTAACCCACGTCATAGACTCTCAGCTCCGCTGGACCCTCACAGGTATGACCGCACCACAGACATCAGTAGCCGCCTGTCGAGTCACAGATTTTCAGACTTGTAGTACTTGTTTTACCTGATGTAAAAAACTAAACTTGTACAGTAGGTCAAGATATTTTATTATGGGTTATTACCTAGGAGATTTGAAACAATTCTATTAAGAGCAACCCTTAATGTAACTGATCAAGTGTGAATAATAATAGTCATATGCAGTTGTTTTAAAGTCTGCTTTTTTGCAAGTGAATACTGAATAACATGGTTAAAAGATTTATACAAATGATCAGCCACACTTAATTTCTTTCCCAATTTCAATTCAACGTTTCATATAAATTTAAGATACGGCCTATAAAAATAATATTGTTCCATACTGTTTTAAGCTTTGGTTAAATAGTTTTTAACACTTAGTATGGATGGCTAACTAATCCTCTATGTTTACAGTAAGTTATTTGCATTCAAGTAGTTTCTTTTCTAAGTAATAGGTCAGTGAAATTGTTCATATTCATGGATGCAATCATTCTTTCTGTGCATTGAGTCAGAAGCCTCTTTAGGGAAATCTACTTGGCATGTAGTTTGAGTGGTCTTTTCAATATTAAATTAATATGAACGCAGAATATCTTTTTAAAGTCATTAAATGTCTTTATTACTTTACAATAGTGACTAATTAATATTATCTTCAAATAAATGCTGACCTTTGATTTCACAAGGCATGCAGAAAATTGATACATTTTCATATTTCATACTTCAAATGACAGGCACAATGGAGGGACAATTAGACCTTTTCTGAAAGATTTACAATATTTGCATGCACTGAGTGGTTTCTCACAATGTTCAGTATGGTAATGTATATTATTTCCATAAAAATTTTCTTTCAATAAATATCATTTAATACTATGTAGCGCAGCTTCCCCCACCCTATGGGATATGTTGCAGCTACTGAGTGTGTGGTGCTTTACCTGTGGCTCACAGGAGGCCTAACCTCCTCTGCTAGGAGCCTGCGGTGTACCTGATCCGTTTGGTGACAGCGCCTCCACCTGTGAAGGATCCTAGCACTGCTCATAACCCCTTGCACAGGACCCAATACAATAGACACACACTTGTATATAATAGCAGTTTACTGAACAAAGATAAGAATAGGTATATCGCTATAACACATACCAGGTTGGCCTCACTCGGCTGTAACCCCACAGTGCCCTACAACCGCAGTGTCCACACCCTGATGGGATTACCCCAAAGTACTGAGGTGCCCCTGGGCACCCAACCTCCCTGGTGTCCACAAGAGCCAACCCACCCAATGTGTGCGACAGCGCTGTGAACAGTAAATGAAAGTGATATTGTTGGTACACTTGGTGAGGTACCTGCCCAGGTGCTCCAGCACCCTGGTATGGCCAAAAAGTAACAGAGATCCGCTGATCCAGCGCTGTCATCATCAGCAAAGCCTTCGCCTCTGCATGGGATGGTATCCAGCTGGATGCTCCCACCATGAAGAGAATCTCTATCTGTGGGGTGATCTGGTCCCAAACCACTGGATTGCCAGTTCGCCGCCGCATCTTGACTGCGTCCCTCACACTTGGCACTACAGGGGCAGTGTCCCTATCTAATGGGCCTGTCACTGAAGCAGCCACAAGCGTATGGGTAAGTCGGGGCCTAGCTGGGGCCTATAGGCTATAGGATCTCTGGCCTAGTGCAGGGGTCATTGACACCCTGCATACACAACCTCCCCCCTGTGTCCCAGCTCCGACTAGCATGGGCCCAGACGTGCCAAAAGTATCTACTCCCTGGCAGGGGAAACCTGGTGCCCTATTGGCTGCTGTGTGCCACCTGATTTTCAGCCCAATTGCCTTCTGGGCTGTAGTCTCTGTGGAGCACCTTCCTTCAGATGGCTGCCTTGCACTGCACGTGTGTGCTTTCTGGCAATGGCCGCGGGCTTTGGAGCCTCTATGCGCATGCGGGAACAGTCTACGCATTTGAACGCATAAGCAACATGGCGGCACCCTGCCAAAGGTGTTGCAGCAGATCGCCGGCGACCCGGTCGCCTCTCCTAACTGCCCGCATGCTACCGCAGCCCTTCACGCACTCTCCCCAGCCTCCGCTGCCAGTCGCAACCACAGCGGATGGTAAGGGACGAACAGGGACCCAGGGGACCTGGCCACAGCTATATTTCCCATATCCAGGGAAAATAGAAGATTGACAATTTCTACCCCTATGTGTTTTAACAGAATGAAAAAGCTGTTATAAAACAGAATTTCTAACACAGGATGCATATTTCTTGCTATTAAAATCTCATTGCAATATGTTTGCATACAAAGTGTCTAGCCACTTTGGTCAATTTCTCTCTATGTTACAACAGTACTATTGGGATTAGAGCAGAACTTTAGGCTGCCGGAGGTCTAGAGGCACCAGATTGCACTTAATCTCTTACATTTGCATGCGTGTGATCACTCCAGGAGAGATTAAATGTGATCACACTGTCCACGCGGCTGATGTAAACGGAAGTGGAGAGGTTTCCACTCCTATTTTGATCAATCTGACTGCTCTGTTGGCCATTTTTGCCATCCATGATATACCTGGTTCATTAATGGGGCCTCTGATGTGTCTGGGCCTGTACCGTACAAGGTATGACAAAAGGACATGCTAAATGGTTTTTTTAAATGCTTGTTACAGTAAGCATATCCCCTTATTTTTATTGAAGACATTTACTATGATAGGTACAGAAGTAATTTCCAATGATTATTAACGATACATGCAGCCTTTTCATGTTATTTAAGGTTTATCAAATTGCCTCTGACATTTTTAATATTTAATAATGACCAGTCAGTAATGATATAGTGAGCCAGGTCCATTATCTTTTGCTGAGTTGAATAGACAGTAAAATATTGATGTGCTACCAATTTATAAAGTAGCAGTTCCCATTATCAGAGTTGTCAGAAGCAGTGCCGATATTTCAGCATGTTATTGTTCAATTTAGTCTTCGAGACATGTTCATAAGGATTTACAAAGCTTGCAGTTTTATGAGCTGTAGTTGGCCTATTCCATATGACAAAGCTACTCTAGCATCAGAAATATAGAAAAGCTACATGATTTTATGGCAGCAAAATATTCTGGAGATTTGAAATCATTCAGTGTACAAACATAAAAGATCCCAGCTGCAAAAATGATGCAAAAGCAGCACCCCATTAATCAAAGAATCCTACTGAAAGCAAGAGGAGCGTTCTTCATTTGGTGCAGTTTTGTGCACCGGCTTTGCAGGAAGATGCCTTTGATAGATGACCCTCATTATGTACATGCTTCTCAAATTAAATGACAGGTTTGACTTGAGTTAGTTTTTTTTATCTACCAGTATGAATCCGTTTTGTACATTAAATATATGATTTTTTTTCTTAAATAGAAATGATTATGTAAATGTATTGAAAGCAAGTAGGAAGCATAAATCACAGATGTCTTCTTGATGGAAAGTTTGTTAGTAAAGGAATTTACAACTCCCAAATCCCAATGTGTTAATTACAAGAAGGCATCTGGTATACAAATTTATGCTAGGGTAAGAAGTACGCTAGGTATTATAGGGTAAGCCTTAATAGATTTGTTGTTAAAGAACCTTAGTAATAAGAAAACAGAAAATCATAGTATTGGCAGCCTTGGGAGCTATGAGAAATATTGTAAGCAATTTAAATATTAAATAGAAAAGTCTCCTAAGTGCTGCAACACAACCAATTTATATCATACTCAGTTTTATGCATGCAGTACAGTAAATATACAGTTCTTTCATCCCATTAAACATACAGATTTTTCTGCTGCCTTAAACAGCAAGTTATTTATAAGTTAAACAATTGTTAATGTTCTGAAGCTAGTGTTAGTGGGAATAAAATGTTATTGCTGTACTATAGGACAAGGGTTCTCAACTGCAGTCCTCAAAACTCCCCAACAGGTGGTTCAATCAGTTGCTCAGTCAAAGGGCCTGCTTCAACACAGGTGGCTCAATCAGTGGCTCAGTCAATGACTGCACCACCTGTGCTGAAGCAAGCTCTTTCACTGAGCCACTGATTGAGCCACCTGTGCTGAAGCAGAGATATCCTGAAAATCTGACCTGTTGGGGGGTCTTAACCACTGGCGTGGAGAACCCTGATGTAGGCAATGTTATTGCACCCGCAGGAGCACTCCCTCAGGCGTGTAGGGTGTAGGCAATTCCCCCTTTACAAGCAGGGCTGATTCAAGGCAATAACTGGCGTGTTGTATGTTCCGCAATGTGCACAGCAATATAGGTGGGAACAGAGATTTAGTTGGAAATGTAAGACAGGCCCAATGTATCATGCCTGTCCCACCCAATCCTATCAAATTACGGAAATGAAATGGGACCATTCCAGCACCAATATTTTGCTTCCTAATTAAATACACATGCATTGACTTGGATCTCTAACCTGCCGCAACACATGTGCTGATGAAACGCGGACCAAAAGTCGAGTGTTCATGGCACAGTGCTTGGCAGGGGGAAAGGCCCATCAGGATTAACACAGTGGCAGTCCATGCTCCTGAATGGGACTCCCAGTGTGTGAATCCTACTAGGCTGCATCAGTCTGGAAGAGACGCGCAGTGAGTAGACAGAATCAGTCCCTCTCCCTGGGCGCCTCTAACAGGCGATCGTGCTGCTTTTATTTAATTTTAATACCACAGTATTGAAACAGCGGGTCTACAGAGCTGAATCGCATTAATTTCAGCACAGGGACTCCCTGCTTCACGAGTTACAGGCCCTGGTATGGGGTGCCGGTATCTCCTCTGAGTTCAAATGTCTTGGTCATGTGATGCGGGAGAAATAAACCTGTAAGTCGGGAAGCAGGGGGATCCTGGGGCTGAAATGAATGTGATTGATCTCCGGAGACTCCATGCTTTAACACTATGTAATTAAAATAAAATAAAAGCAGCTTCATTAACTTAGCAGTAATCTGCGTACAGTTGGCATCAGTAAAAAAAAAAATGATGAAAACAGATAAGTACTGTACATTTTTACGTTGATGGACGAATTTGGAGTACGTTATTATCCCCATTCAATGAGTGATCCACCTTTGTTTTCATAACCTGATTGATTTTCTCTGTTGAGAGACTCAACATGTTTTTTTTTTACTCTTTGGCAGTGAAAGGGTAAAGAAATGTTCTCCATGAGAAATAATATTTATTTATATTCCCTTTATGTTTCTATGCATCCCTTGTGGTAGCTATTAATCAATATTTAATGCATGTGACATAAAGCATGTGTGCCAGCATTTATGAAGAAACAAATTGAGGATCAAAATAATGTATGTGCCTTAAATAATCTGCACATTTTGTAAAATTATTCAGGCCTCAAATTAGCATTTTTATTTTTAAGAGTGCCATTGAAATGAGACAGGCTTCTACAATAAACAATACTGGGCAGAACTAAACAGGCCATAAAGGTTCAATTTATATTGTCAGTAATAATAAAAATATTTACGCATCTGGAAATGTATAAATGTATAAATATATGCAGTATCATTACACTGTAAATCGGAGGAAAGTAGCAATTCTACATGTAGTACTGTAAGAAACATTGGGGTCAATTCTAGTAGCTCCGATGTTTGACAAACCGCTTCTAAAGTGCACTTTAGTACACCCTGGCAGCTACCTAGCTCTATAAGCCACAAGTCAGGTATCATTACATGCAAAGTTAGAGTGACCCCTGCTTTTCCACTTTCCATGTCCCCTTTACCCCAGACTCATAAAACTTGCTGTGTGTAAGTTTTAGGAGGGATATTTGGGTAAGATTGCAATTATTTTGTTTGCAGGAGCTACCGGTAGTACATTAATTCTACCCTGCGAGCAGGCATGATTTGCCGGTACGCGGTTGGAATTACACTGGGGCTGCCCCGTGTCCCCCAGATTCCTAGTTTTTGAGCCCAGAATATCTCAGTCCTATATCCGGTAAAGTCATGAGTCTCCCCAAGGACCCCCATGTATAAAAAGTTTTATGTTTTTGATACATATATTATAAGGCTATGCTGTCCACCAGGGCATCTGCTTAAGGTGCCAGCAAGTCAACATAGAGTCCGTAGTTCAAAGAGGAGACGGGATGTTGAGAGGTGTCCAGATGTTGAGAGGTGTCGGGGTGCTAAGTGGCTGGGGCAGGGCAGAGTACTGAGTCCGGAGAACAGAGACCCCATGTGGGGAGGACACTCTGGTCTACCAGACTTAGTAGAGCCTGCCCAGTAGGTAGCAATGGGTTGACCATGGGAAGCAGCAGAATGTCGGCACGTTTCCTTTTGGTCAATTTACATGTCCCACCCATGAGGCATCCTGAGCCAGATTGACACGCCCCCTCCTCTGACATCAGCCAAGAGATGGGTCCCTGTTTCTATTAGCTAGTGGGGTTCCCACGCTCTGATTGGTCGCTCCTCCTACCTCTATGCTAAGGATAGCTTAGCGGAGTGAATGTGAGGAGACGGCCGATGCAGAGAACCAGGCCATCTAGTGACTTGTGTCGATGAAGCTAAGGAGAGCTTTTCAAAGTTGCTCTGTTGCGAATGACAGAGCAACCGGCTTCGTTTTGAAGCTAGGAATGTCTGCCTCGCAGAGACTAAGTCCCGTATTTTGCTACCAAGTTCAGAGAATCGAATGGAGCGGTCGCGGCTAGGAATTGAAGCCAAAATGAGGACCAGGAGAACCGGGTGTATATCCCTGTCAGGGTAAGCTCAACCAAGCAGGCACCCTGCACCTAGGAAAGCCTAGATTTATCCCCCAGTAAGTGTATTTTTAACTGTTTCTTGTGTAATTCTTCTTGTTGTACGTGTGTTTACCAAAATAAACGCAATGTGTTTTAACTACCTTGCTTTGCCTAATGTATGATCCTGGTAATATATAAATGGTGTTAAACGTACATGGTCTCCCGTGACACACACCACCTAAAGAGTGGCCAGATTGGTATTGCAAGTAACATCCAGAGCCTGAAATATGTGTTTGGCTGAGAGCAGTACCCATAAATCAGACTGGGGATGTAGTTACTGTAGCAACCCCTCAGGTTTTTCTGCTTCTAAAGCAAGTACAAACCGTGCAGATTTGCTGTTAAACCATGCGGTTTGTTGCTTTTTTTTAGAAGCAGTTTAGAAGAAGTGATTTGCAATAGAGAATGCCGTTTTATTTTAATCATATTTCAGTCCCCTCCTTGTGAACATGCCAAACCATGCAGTTTGGCAATGACAACATCGGAGCTACTAGAATAAGTCCCTGCTGTATATGTAATACGACGTGTGAAATACTCCTGGACACGGCAAATGCTTTATATTTGTAATGGTTTCTACCATGTTATGAATACTTTACTATTCCTTCATGATTTTAATTACACAAGATCTCAGACAACTTATTGTTTGTCAAGTGTCACAAATAATATAAGAATAGTACAACAATGTCACTGCACATACAGTATATGTAAATATACAGTATATGGCTACAACTTCCATTGACAGAATTTGTGCATTGGAGACAGCAATGTTTAGGGCATGTCAATACTTGTCAATGATTCACACACTCCTTCAAATGATATATTACTGCTGAGTACTAAGAAAATCTCACAATAGCTTATTTAACAGGGCAATTTAATGCTTCCTACAAGTGATTTGCTTGCTTTAGTAGAAATATTCTGTTAAAAAAAATGTTTTTCAAAAGAAGAAAAAACCCTACATTTAATTTGCAATGGTTTATAATCATAAAGCAATTTGAACATGTCTGTAATATGTCTTTGTTTCGTTATTATTATGTCTTTGCAGCCCTCGGTGTAAGTATTCCTGTAATGACATGAATTCTTCTTGTTCCTCTTGAAATGTGTGAAGCATGAGCCAGAAGAAGAAGGAAATACTAGTCATTACAACCTACAGTTCATACACTTAAGACAATTATTGGGGTATGGTACTTGTAGGAAGTTTATAATGAGCGTCCCTTGGTGCTTCATAATTCATTACGGAGCACTACAATGTGCCTCAAGAAACTTGTAATAGCCTTGTGTCAGTTCCTAATGACTTCTAGACTAATGTCACTCAGTGGTAATGTCACTACCTTTAAAGCAGGTGAACCTGGTTCGAATTTCACTGTCATGTCTCCTTGTGCCTTTGGGAAAGTCACTCAAGTCATACAATCTCCCTGTGCCTTAGACTCTACAGGGCAGGAAATAATTGTGCCTGCAAAATGTACTGTATGTACTGTGTTGCGTACACTGTCAGTCTTAAGAAAATGAAATATGAATTGTCCATCAAGAAGAGCATGTTCCCAAAAGAGCGCAGGAAGAGGGCAGTACTATTAAGATTAAAGCAAAGGGGGTAGATGACTTAACGAGATGTTAACTTCAGTGCTAAGGTGTGTGAAGTGCTGTTTTCAGACGTAACACGCCCTTGCGTTACTATAATGGTCATTAGTTCTAATAATATACAAAACAGGTGTTCCCTCTAACAAGTCATATCTACAGAGCTCCGTTATAGTCAATGCAGGGCTGTAACGATACCTTACTTAGGTCATAGCTAAATTTGCTGTTACTCACATCCAGACCATGAAATAGGTCTTTCACAGGGTTTGTATAAGTGTAAGGCCACAGTTAGGTGTGATTTAACTATCATATTGTAATTTACAGGGCTCTTGTCCTCTCCTGTCTTCGCCTTTTTTACTTCAATTAAACACCTATTCAGGGTTTTGATATTAGTAATGCTACCTTTGGACAAGACAGACATAATGCCATGTTATTTGAAGCTAACACTCTGCAGTGCTGACTTCACATGGCGTCAAGCCTATGCTAATGAGGTCACTTACAGCCGTTGGTTGTGTATATATTTAGCTTTATAGATACCTGTTAAACCCAAGGAAGCTAACGATGTTACCTATTATATTTGAGTAGTAAGCCAGATTTAACGGACCTCTGTGGATCTAACCAAAGGTTTTTATTGGAACTCAGCTTGCAAATATAAAAAAATGTCATGTATATGAAAATTCTTTTAAACTACTTTTATTTAATTTGCTATCACTATTATATGCAAATATGGTATGAAATAGTCAAATATACTAAAACTTTTAGCCATTCTAATCTGTCAATATTCCCAGCAGCTTTACTCCTTAATTGATAGGTATTTTTTTTTACCTCAGTTATTCCTTTTAAGCATTCTTGTTAGAATCGATCTGTAACTTTCAATGCAACTTTTATATTTTTTTGTAGCATTCTTTCCTCAAGTAAGTATTAAATTCATAAATTCTGCACGTATGTAGGAACATGTTAATGTACACACTTAAGGGGAATCTATCTGTTTTAGGAGTTAAATATCCATCCCAAATATTAAGATGAAACAAAGTACAGTACACAGGAGTGAGACCATTTGTGAGCTTGCCATCCTGCTGCTTTCTAGTAAGTAGACGGTCTTTAAACGTGGGACATCCACCTAAAAAATGAGTCAGCAAACATTTGCTATGTCTTCTGATGAGTTAAATCAAATGAAAGTTATTAAGGACTTTTGCATTTTCCAAAGTTGAGTGGAACGATGCTGCTATCTAAAATCTTAAAAGTCCTCTCACACTGATAAGTCACGTACTGTACATTACAGTAGTCTTTCATGATGGCATTGCCAATAAAGCCCTTTATCATGCCTTCAATATTATCTAGCCTATTGTTTTTATCTCTTCCAAAACTCAACACCAACACATTTCCAATTCATATCAAAATTTTTAAACAATGTACAATAATATCACATCTCCGTCCACAATGCTTTCTGGGGCTTCGGGTTGCGGACGTCTCAGAGAAGACCATGCTGACCCCAAATGTTCATATTATACTAATATTTTTTATGTGCATTGTTTTGTTGTTTAATCAAAGTCCATATGTAATCTTAATGTTACGAATGTAACATCTATCCAGTCCTCACACAGGAAATGGCTTGGAAAATGTATTTAAGCATTTAACAATAATAATCTAGATGGGAGAATTTGTTGAAATTTGGTTAGTTGTCTTGTTTTTGGAATTTTGGGTAAAATGAGAAAAAATATGAACTTGATTGAAATTTGTTTCCATCTTTTTTTTTCGTATGCACATTTTTATGTACAGTACAAGAGAAAGATATCCATGCAAACTTGCAAAAAAGTTCGCATTTTTGAGTATTCACATTTGAAGGAAAAAAGAAACAGTGCCGTTTTTTAAAAACACTAATGAATACGTAAATATTTGAAAATGTGAAAAGCTGGCATTTTTGTGGCAAATTAGAATTTTTATGAAAAATGTGCCCATTTGTAATAAGACTTTTTGGGGAATTTGAATACATTTACACTGTTATAAGAAATAAAACATTGCCTATGCATTTAAGAATTGTCCCTGCATTACATATTTAAAAAAACTTTGTATTGTATTGTATTGTATTGTATGTCTTTATTTATATAGCGCCATTAATGTACATAGCACTTCACAGCAGTAATACATGTGGTAATCCAATAAATAACAGATAATATAAATAACAGATCATGGGAATAAGTGCTTTAGACATTAAAGAAGAGGAGTCCCTGCTCCGAGGAGCTTACAGTCTAATTGGTAGGTAGGGAGAACGTACAGAGACAGTAGGAGGGAGTTCTGGTAAGTGCATCTGCAGGGGGCCAAGCTTTATGTGCCATGTGTTCAGAATAGCCACAGTCCTATTCATATGCTTCTTTAAGCAAGTGTGTCTTAAGGTGGGTCTTAAAGGTGGATAGAGAGGGTGCTAGTCGGGTACTGAGGGGAAGGGCATTCCAGAGGTGAGGGGCAGTCAATGAAAAAGGTTTAAGGCGGGAGAGGGCTTTAGATACAAAGGGGGTAGAAAGAAGACATCCTTGAGAAGAACGCAAGAGTCTGGATGGTGCATAACGAGAAATTAGGGCTGAGATGTAAGGAGGGGCAGAAGAGTGTAAAGCTTTAAAAGTGAGGAGAAGAATGGAGTGTGAGATGCGGGATTTGATCGGAAGCCAGGAGAGGGATTTCATGAGGGGAGATGCTGAGACAGATCTAGGAAAGAGTAGAGTGATTCTGGCAGCAGCGTTAAGGATAGATTGTAGGGGAGACAGGTGAGAGGCAGGAAGGCCGGACAGCAGGAGGTTACAGTAATCAAGACGGGATAGAATGAGGGCCTGAGTCAGAGTTTTAGCAGTCGAGCAACAGAGGAAAGGGCGTATCTTTGTTATATTGCGGAGGAAAAAGCGACAGGTTTTAGAAATGTTTTGAATGTGAGGGGCAAATGTGAGAGAGGAGTCGAGTGTGACCCCAAGGCAGCGTGCTTGGGCTACTGGGTGAATGATCGTAGTTCCAACAGTAATGTGGAAGGAGGTAGTAGGGCCAGGTTTGGGAGGAAGTATGAGGAGCTCTGTTTTAGCCATGTTGAGTTTAAGGCGGCGGAGGGCCATCCAGGATGATATTGCAGAGAGACATTCAGAAACTTTGGTTTGTACAGTAGGTGTAAGGTCGGGTGTTGAGAAATATATTTGTGTGTCGTCAGCATAGAGGTGATAATTAAACCCAAAAGATGTTATTAGGTCACCTAGAGAGAGTGTATACAGAGAAAAGAGAAGAGGTCCCAGGACAGAGCCCTGGGGTACCCCCACAGAGAGATCAATAGAGGAGGAGGAGGTATTAGCAGAAGAGACACTGAAAGTACGATGGGAGAGGTAGGATGAGATCCAGGATAGAGCTTTGTTCCGAATGCCAAGAGTATGGAGAATGTGAAGGAGAAGAGGGTGGTCCACGGTGTCAAATGCTGCAGAGAGGTCGAGTAATATGAGCAGAGTGTAATGACCTCTGTCTTTGGCAGCATGGAGGTCGTCAGTTATTTTAGTGAGGGCTGTTTCCGTGGAGTGAGCAGTACGGAAGCCAGATTGTAGAGGGTCTAGGAGAGAATAGGTGTTGAGAAAATGGAGCAAGCGAGCGAATACAAGACGTTCAAGGAGTTTAGAGGCAAAAGGCAGGAGGGAGACAGGCCGATAGTTAGAAAGACAGGTAGGGTCAAGCTTGCTGTTTTTGAGTAATGGTATGACTGTTGCATGTTTGAAGGAGGATGGAAAGGTTCCAGAGCAGAGGGAGGAGTTAAAAATGTGCGTGAGCGTAGGGATTATAGTAGGAGCAAGAGGTTTTAGGAGATGGGAGGGAATGGGGTCAAGAGGGCAAGTGGTAGAGGGAGAAGAGGCGATCAACAGCGACACATCCTCCTCTGAGACAGTGGAAAAAGAGTCAAGGAAGGCAGGAGGAGAGTTAGGAAGAGGTGTAGGATGGGAGGAAGAAACAGAGGGGATGTTCTGACGTATGGATTCCACCTTTTCCTTAAAATAGTCAGCAAAGTCCTGAGCGGAGATGGAGGAAGGAGAGGCAGCGGAGGGTGGTTTGAGTAGAGTATCAAAGACAGAGAACAGTCGGCGTGGGTTAGACTTGTGCATGTTGATTAGTGAAGAAAAGCAGGCTTGTTTAGCTTGCGAGAGGGCAGAGTTGAAACAGGATAGCATAAATTTGTAGTGAAGGAAGTCTGCGAGAGTATGAGATTTCCTCCAGAGGCGTTCAGAGGAACGAGTGGAGGAACGCAGCATGCGCGTGTGGGAATTTAACCAGGGTCTAGGGTTAAAAGGGCGAGTGCGGCAGAGAGAAAGCGGGGCATATAGATCAAGAGAGGAGGACAAGGCAGAGTTGTAGTTCCTGACCAGTTTGTCAGGGTCTGTAGCAGAGCTGAGAGAGGAGAGGGAGGAGTGTAACGTGGACTCAAAGTCAGGTAAGTGAATAGAGCGCAGGTTTCTGCAGAACCGGGGTGTAGATGGAGGTGGAGAAGTTGAGAAGCGAGATAGAGAGAATGAGATGAGGTGATGGTCAGAGAGAGGAAAAGGGGAAATGGAGAAATCAGAGAGAGAGAAATTTTTAGTGAAAACCAGGTCTAAGTAGTGGCCATCCTTGTAGGTGCTGGCTGCAGTCCACTGTTGAAGGCCAAAAGAAGAGGTTAGAGAAAGAAAGCGGGAAGCCCAAGGGAGAGAGGGGTCATCAATGTGGCAATTGAAGTCCCCAAGGAGAAGAACAGGGGAGTCTGAGGAGAGGAAGAAAGAGAGCCAGGATTCAAAGTGAGAGAGAAAGGCAGAAGGGGGATGAGTAGAGGTAGGTGGGCGATACATGACCGCCACATGAACAGGGATAGGAGAGAAGATCTGGACAGTGTGAACCTCAAAGGAGGGAAAGGCAAGAGAGGGGGGAATAGGAATAGTTCGGTAACGGCAGAGAGAGGAGAGCAGGAGCCCCACACCTCCACCCCTGCCATCAAGGCGTGGAGTGTGGGAGAAGGAAAGGCCACCATAAGAGAGGGCAGCTTCCAGAGCAGAGTCAGACTGAGTGAGCCAGGTCTCAGTTATAGCAAAGAGAAGCAGGGAGTGAGAGAGAAAGAAGTCATGCACAGAGAGGAACTTGTTAGAGAGGGAGCGAGCATTCCAAAGGGCACAGGAGAAAGGGAGAGAGGAGGGAGGGTGGCAGGGGATGGGTACGAGGTTGGAGGGGTTAACACCAGAAGGAGTAGAAGTTGTATGTGGGAGGCGAGGACGAGAGCAAGTAGAAATAAGGCAGGGACCAGGATTGGGAGAGATATCCCCAGAAGCAAGGAGGAGAAGCATGGATAGAAAGAGGATGTGTGAGGATGATTTGTAGGGGTGTGTTTTAGTGCAGGAGGTATAGCTGTGTGGCGACAGAGGACGCAGGTAAGAAAGGAGTTCATGTGAACTGAGAAGTGGGGAAGAAAGGAGAGATGGAGATATATGAATAGAGTTAGAGACATAAGGAGACTGGTGGAAGGAAGTGCATAATTTGAAAATAAGTGCGGTTGCAGCAAATATAAAAAATAAAGGCGGCATCACAGCAATAGTTAAGTGTTGAGATGTGCAGTCTTAGATAGATGATATCCTCATTTCCAACGTAGATCAAAAGCAGGAATCAGAAGCAGTAGGTGATGTCCACTTTTCCACTTCTTTTTGAACTTCCTTTTTAAACTTCATAAATACTTGAAACATATATACTTCCTTTTTAAACTTCATAAATACTTGAAACATATATACTTCCTTTTTAAACTTCATAAATACTTGAAACATATATACTTCCTTTTTAAACTTCATAAATACTTGAAACATATATACTTCCTTTTTAAACTTCATAAATACTTGAAACATATATACTTCCTTTTTAAACTTAATAAATACTTGAAACATATATACTTCCTTTTTAAACTTCATAAATACTTGAAACATATATACTTCCTTTTTAAACTTCATAAATACTTGAAACATATATACTTAAAAGCATATCTGCTTAAAAGCATGGCTGCTAGCAGCAATGGCTGTTAGGAGTTTACTTATATACTTTTAGAAAGTCACCTGGTTGGCACAACAAACTTAATTAGCACATGTGAGGGTAGTTAAAGCAAATGGTTTTTCTAAGGTGGGTGTTGCCTTGCCTTGCACAAGTGTGAAAGCTGAATTAAATTAAGACAGTAGGGGGATGATTTACAGACAGACAATTGGAATATGTTTTTACCTAAATAGAACTAAATACACAGCATGGGAGGATATCAGGATAGACAGACAATTGGAATATGTTTTTACCTAAATAGAACTAAATACACAGCATGGGAGGATATCAGGATAGACAGACAATTGGAATATGTTTTTACCTAAATAGAACTAAATACACAGCATGGGAGGATATCAGGATAGACAGACAATTGGAATATGTTTTTACCTAAATAGAACTAAATACACAGCATGGGAGGATATCAGGATAGACAGACAATTGGAATATGTTTTTACCTATGTAACGGTATTTCTGGCCCGGCCTGACCCACCCAATCTCACATTGGCCCCTGTGGTCTAACCGGACCCCATTACAGTGTAGATATGCCTGATGGTGCACCTGTTGGCTACAGGACTCCTGAGTCTCCCGCATGATGGTGTGTGGGGAGGACCCGTCAGACAGGCAGCTGAGGTAGTGTGCTGAGTCTCACCTAGTTCCAGTGCAGCGCCTCCACCTCACCAGGGTCCCTGCGTCCGCAAGGGGATGATCCTGGCGAGGAACTCCTCCGTGGTGCTCCTCTCTGTACACTCATTCCAGATAGATACACGAGAGGGTTTCTGGCTGAACTCATCTTTATTGACACGGCAGGGCAACTGCCCTCCACAAGGAGTATCTTCAGCCACTCATCTTGCCCGTGCTCCCTTTAGATAGGTATATCACCTAGATCAGGGATTCACTATTCCCGCAGGAATCACTGTCCTGTGCCAGGTCCCTGGACACAGCCTCCCATGGAGTTACTATATCATAACTGACAGAACTCTTCCTCAACTGGACTTGAACTAGACAGCAACTCAGGTAGAACTTTCCAGCAACTCACTTTAGAACACAGTGCTGTGCCTTATGTAAGCTTCTGAGGCTGACACACCTCTGACATCACTAACCATGGAGTCAGAGCATGTGACCAGTCCCAGCCATACACAGAGCACCCCACCAGGGTGTGAGGGAAAACCTCCATGATTACTGCTGGCATGCCCACACTTACCAGGCCTTACTGCCAGCAGGAGAGATGACTGTAGGCATTTTACATGACCGCTACATTCTCCCCCTGGTGAATCCCATCGACCTCGCTGGGACCTAAATTTGCATACCTCTTTCCAGGAAGCACTGCAACACAAAACATAATTAACATCACACAAATTTTCTCATAATGCAGTACAAATGAATACAGTACATATCTCCATCATAAACATTACAGATACATCCTAACATAGATGTATAACAACCAGGGTTACTCCCTTATGGAGTATCCATTAGTGGTACTACCATACCCTCTTACGGTGGCTTGCGCACAGCATGGTCCACGGGGCTTAAAGCAGCAATGCTGTAACCCTCTGTGCGACACTTCTCATGTAACCCGCCAGGATCCCAATCTTTCTCCCCTGATCCTGCCTCCTCATCAGTGCCATATCCCCTATCCTCACCAGTGGAACCCATTTTAAACTCAATTTCTCCTTCCATGAGGGGTTCAGGGACATACAGGTACTCCAACCTGTGGGGCGCTTTGTACTTAGCTATAATAGCCCTCTCGGCCCGGCTGCTCCTAGTCAGCTCTGCGTTCCCTGCCCTCCCTGGCAACACCCATGACAGGGGCTCGTCTGTGTCCACGGGGTCAAATAATATCCCAGACCCCATAGGCTCTATATTATGCTGACCTATCTGAAACCATCGTTCCTGCATCTTCCTCTTCTTCTGCGCAGGTATAAACTGTCCTACTGCCCACCATCGGGTCTCCTTACGTTCCTCAGACCCCCACTCTAGTGAGTCCCCCTCCTCTGTATTCACCCAAGAAGATATCCCCGCGGTTCTTTCCGAGCGAGGCTTGGACCATAGGTATGATCCCGGTACCTTTTCCTCTGCCGAATCGGTTACATTAGGTACCCACCGGGCCATTGATGCCATACCCAGTTGCCCTCCACCCCTGGAACCCCCCTCGGAAGCATAACTGTTCAGTCTCTCCCCAGTCCGTTCCTCACCGGTTCCCTGGGACCCTCCCGACATTCCCAAACTGGACGTGGACCCACGGGAAAAGGTGACTGGGACAGGGGCTTTATCTAGGGCATGGGTTTGGGCGTAGGGACAGGTAATAGGCATCCGCGGGGTTCCGACCCACTCTCTGCCTTCGGATAGTCCCGTATCATTGTGTGGACGTGCCGCTGGTTGGGCCTCACCCGTCTCAGCTCTCCTCGCAGCCTGCCAGCTCTTTGTTGACACAGGTGATCGGGAAGCACTGCCCGATCGCCGAGGCGTTGTGGTTCTCTCTCTGGTCGTTCCGCTACCTCCGCCGGAAGTGACGTCATCACCGGAACCGGATACTCCGCCATCTTGCGATGGATCCCCAAGCGGGATCTCTTCCTCCACAACGACATCCGCCGCCGGAAGTGATGGGTCTGCTCTCCGCTCCGCTCGGGCCTGGGCTAGGCCTTCCTCCGCCGTTGCCACCACCGGCGCCTGGGGAGGGTAAGGATGTATCTCACCGCTCCGTCGGCTCGGGATGGAATCTTCTCCTCCTTCCGCGCTGTAAGTCACCACGGCCATGGGACTCCGCCTCTCGGGTTGGTTCTGCACCGGCGACACGAGACTCCGCTCCGCCGCGACACAGGTAAGTGCCGGTTCTTTTCCAGCACCGCTGTAGTGGTCCGCCGGTAGGCGCATCACCACCGTCGTTAGGATTGCTTGTTCCTCTTTCGAGGAGCCGAACTCCGACTCGGGGAGTGGCACTCCCGCAGGGGACCGACGGTGAGGTTCCGGGTTCTCACCGCGGTTGTAGACCCCTCTCTCTTCAGGCTCCGTTCTGATCATTAGGAGCGATCCCCATTCTCCGGGATCAACTGGTTCGGTGCAGGCCGCACGCGGGGCTTCAGCCGTCAGCATGGCTGTGTCCGCTCCCGCCTTGACTACCAGGGAGCCTCCTGGCAATAAATAGGGATATACCCCAATGTCTATCTCGCGCTTTGTTGTGCTGGTTACGGGGGACACTTTGCACAGTGGTCTCTCCTGTTCCATAGATAACGGGGCAGGTGATTCCTTATCTCCAGCTTCACTGGTGTGGTCCGCCGGCTGGGGCATCACCACAGCTGGGTGTTGGTCATGGGAGGCACTAGGTAACTTCTCCCTGAAGACAGCCTGAACTTCAGCAGGGCTCATAGTGATATAGAGTCCCGGCTCCTCCTCCTGGTGAACAGAAATGGCTGATGACTGCTCAAAACTCTCGCTCCCCCTGGTGGAATTTAAAGAAGGGGCGGCACACTCTTTCAAGGAGTGACTCTGGCTCTGCACAGCGTCACTCGGCTGGCGGGGGTGGGGTTTAGGTTTTCCCGCCAATCCCGGGCAAGTTCCTGCAATTTTATCATTTGCAGCATTTTCTGCAACTGGCTCTGGAAACTGTACTCCGCAGTAGGCAACCTCGGGTACCCACGCCAATTCACCACCTGAAAAGTCACAAGTAACACAAGTGTTGTGCAGACACCTTATCCCTTCTATGAACACCTCCTTGTAGTCTAGTAGCAGCAGGTTGGGGTCATAGATCATACTAACAGGCAGTCTCAATAGGTTTTGTATACACGGACACAACAGAAAGGGTAGCTTCCTGTTCTCTGATAGCCAGACCCCAAATCCTTGAGGATGTGCTTGACTGCACCTTACAGTTCTATTGGTTTCATTATGAAGAACAGATTTGGCCGACTGCAGTTCTTCAAACAATCTGTCCTTGGGATAAAGCGGAAATGAGGCACATTCTATGAAGGAATAGACCTGGCTCTGCCCTGCGTCACTCACAGTGTAGGGGCGGGGCTCTGGTTTTCCCGCCAGTCCCGGACGGGTTTCTGCAACATTTTCCTGCGCGGCCACAGCTTTCGCGCCACTACCCCTGACAGGGCGGGGTTTCTTCATTGGCGCCAATTCCGGCCAATTTCTCTGCAAGTCTAGCAATGTACGCATTGTCTGCAACTGGCCTACGCGGTCTCCCAGGGAAGCGGGAGCCGCCATTTTGCTTTGCATCGCCATTGGATTACTGTGTTCGTTCTGATTGTACAATGGGGCTCCTCTCTGCGGGGCAGCCACCACACCGGTACAATAAAGATTAGCTTCAGATGCACCACCACATGTGTACCTAATCTAGGTGTGACCCAGTGTTGCACTACCTCAGGCTAGGCTCACTCTCTCAGTGTCTGCTGTGACTCCTTCCTCCCAGTCTGTGCTCCCTACGGTGAGTGTCTGGAATGGGCTAGGTACTCTGGCTGGCTCTGCCATGTAGTACTTGGGGCGTCTACCTGTCTTGGTCAGCCTAGCGCAGACCCTCTCCAGGACTCCTGACCAAGTTAACAGGCTGTCCCTTCTGGCATCCTACCAACTAGCACTGCCTCAAGGTGACTCGGTCAGCTATAGCCCGCTCCAGACCCCTCACTCCCTTCAGGCCCCTAGGTTGTCCCTGCGAACTGACAATATCCCGTCAGCCCCCTGACCACCCCTAGGTCCGTCCCTACGCAGCACAAAGTGGCAGCAGACACTTCTCCCTGTTTCCAAGTGACCTAGCTAAAAGCCTGTCCTGTTGACGGATCTGATCTCAGCAGCGCCTCCAAATGTAACGGTATTTCTGGCCCGGCCTGACCCACCCAATCTCACATTGGCCCCTGTGGTCTAACCGGACCCCATTACAGTGTAGATATGCCTGATGGTGCACCTGTTGGCTACAGGACTCCTGAGTCTCCCGCATGATGGTGTGTGGGGAGGACCCGTCAGACAGGCAGCTGAGGTAGTGTGCTGAGTCTCACCTAGTTCCAGTGCAGCGCCTCCACCTCACCAGGGTCCCTGCGTCCGCAAGGGGATGATCCTGGCGAGGAACTCCTCCGTGGTGCTCCTCTCTGTACACTCATTCCAGATAGATACACGAGAGGGTTTCTGGCTGAACTCATCTTTATTGACACGGCAGGGCAACTGCCCTCCACAAGGAGTATCTTCAGCCACTCATCTTGCCCGTGCTCCCTTTAGATAGGTATATCACCTAGATCAGGGATTCACTATTCCCGCAGGAATCACTGTCCTGTGCCAGGTCCCTGGACACAGCCTCCCATGGAGTTACTATATCATAACTGACAGAACTCTTCCTCAACTGGACTTGAACTAGACAGCAACTCAGGTAGAACTTTCCAGCAACTCACTTTAGAACACAGTGCTGTGCCTTATGTAAGCTTCTGAGGCTGACACACCTCTGACATCACTAACCATGGAGTCAGAGCATGTGACCAGTCCCAGCCATACACAGAGCACCCCACCAGGGTGTGAGGGAAAACCTCCATGATTACTGCTGGCATGCCCACACTTACCAGGCCTTACTGCCAGCAGGAGAGATGACTGTAGGCATTTTACATGACCGCTACACCTAAATAGAACTAAATACACAGCATGGGAGGATATCAGGATAGACAGACAATTGGAATATGTTTTTACCTAAATAGAACTAAATACACAGCATGGGAGGATATCAGGATAGACAGACAATTGGAATATGTTTTTACCTAAATAGAACTAAATACACAGCATGGAAGGATATCAGGATAGACAGACAATTGGAATATGTTTTTACCTAAATAGAACTAAATACACAGCATGGGAGGATATCAGGATAGACAGACAATTGGAATATGTTTTTACCTAAATAGAACTAAATACACAGCATGGGAGGATATCAGGATAGACAGACAATTGGAATATGTTTTTACCTAAATAGAACTAAATACACAGCATGGGAGGATATCAGGATAGACAGACAATTGGAATATGTTTTTACCTAAATAGAACTAAATACACAGCATGGGAGGATATCAGGATAGACAGACAATTGGAATATGTTTTTACCTGAGGAAAGAGAAGAGATGAGTGAGTGATTCAATAGTCTTCCTTCCTTTTTAAACTTCATAAATACTTGAAACATATATACTTAAAAGCATATCTGCTTAAAAGCATGGCTGCTAGTATAACTTTGTTATACTTTATCATTAAAAGATACCATATGAGTTTTTGTATGTATTGAATGCTGTGTCAGATGTCTAACAGTTTCCAACGGTAAGTATTTGGATAGAGAATTTGACTAAATATATATAATCTCTTCTTGACAGAACAAGTAATTCAGATTTCTAAATTTGAACTGCGCTTGTGTACCATTCAAAGATGTGTGAAACTCTCATGCTTGGGCTTTGGAATTCTAGCTAAACTTACAAATATTTTCAAGTATTTATCAACTTTTTTATAACAACATGTTTGTAAAAGCTGAGTTTAAAGGGAATTTCTAAGCAAGGTAAATACATTTAGCAGTTTTTTTAGCTTTTGCATCAGTTTGAAATGTCTGAAAATGTTTGAAAATGTAAGAGCTTCACACAGCCTGCAGACTATTCCTAACCATAATACTATTGTGCATACTGTAGTATGAATGTTATGTGGCTTCTTGATAGAGTAGTTGAATCGCATTTGAAACACAGACATTTAGATTGCATAGATGTTTAATTTGAATGCATTATTTCCCTAGATTTTTGTAAAGTAGGCAAGCATGTTGTTTAAAATTCCTATCAGTTCTTAGCATACATGTAGCCAGGCCCCCCGGTCTCCTGTTCCCTTTCCTTACCTCCGCTGCTGCAGGGGGATGTTGCTGGGATGGCGACGGACTCGCCGGCGGCTCCCTTCGCAGGGTGCCTCCATGTTGGAGTGCACGCGCATCGCGGAGGTTCGCGCATGCATGAAGATTGCGGCAGCCATTGTATGAGTTGCACATGCGCACTGTACTGCACCGACACACTTTATTCGAGCAAATACCCAGTATGTACCTGGCAGATACCTGGAATGCGCCGCTCCTCACCTCTGACAAGCCCCGTTGCGTTTGCCTTCCCAGCCTGGGTTCATGCCTGGCTGACGGGTGGCTGATCTGTTAAATGATAATGATTAGGATTTAATAGGCTGCAATGCTTCGCGTGTCTACCAGATGGCATAAATTCATGAATTGTAATGCAGTATATATATATATATACTGTGCAGTATTGCAGCCAGCGGGAATAAAATGCTTCAATCCCTGCCTGGAAAATAACCCAATGCACTCGGGCAGAAAACAATCACAAACCTCAATACACCCGGGTATACCCGAATTCGTGGGACTAGCCGAGCTCGAATAAAGTGTGTCGCCAGTGTAGTTAGCGCATGCGGTGGTAATAGAGAAGGGCTCTGTGGGGAACAACAACTGCCATACTGCTTAGGGAGATGGACCATGTGACTAACGACAGCCAATCGGACTGCTGTTTCCCCTGGAAGAGGGGGAGATATATGTTTGTGCACAGGGAGTGCAGAGGTCATTCAGGATCCGGACAGAGAGGGTGCAGGTAGGGTCCAGGGAGCTGTGCTCCTTTGGACTAGGCCAGATCCCCCCAAGGTCCCGGAGCTTCTGTGAACCAGCAGGTACTCATCACTATACATCTGGTAACGGGAATCTCCCAGAGGGTGGGGGAAACACTGTTACAAGTATATAACTGCTGGTGTTATAATTCAAGTCAGGATATTGCAAATTAGGCAAAAGCAAAATCCAGAAGGAATATAAAGCAGCAAAACCTAGAAATGTATATAGGAAGTAGATACATGACAAAGTAGCTTATTGTATACCTTTTGGAAATTATATTTATGCAGTAATTGACAGCTAATTCTTTGGAAAATATAGCAATTTTCATAAAAAAACAAATATGTGGATGAAGGAAACAGATCTATCAAAAAATCTCAGCTAAAATGTTAGGTCTCCACAGAGTTCACAAATTTCTTTCTTTACTGAATTACTAATATACTTTCTATTGCCTTGTTAAAAAATCTTACATACAATAAAGTCATAGATAAAGACAAGAATAAACAGACATACATGCTCATTTTGAATTACTGTAGGTATTCATGCTTCTCTTTTGCCTAATTTTTGAACTATGGCAAATGAAAAATAGATGTAGACTACAAACACCTGCAGGGGATATGTATCATTAGGTGATTTGATTTCACATGATGCAATTGATCTGTTCTTTTGTCAGGGACTGATACATTACTAGGAAAAATCATACAACTGGGGTTCCTTACCTATCATAGCTTTTTAAATAATTTCTGAAATGCTCCCACCTTTTCCATGACACAGTCTCATGAATGAGACCTTCTTATACGGGGCCCTTAATTAGCGAATAGCAATAATAAATAATAATAATTGCCATGTTGCAAGTGTGGTCAAATGTATCACACCCTCTAGTAATCAAGCTTATTATTGAACGTTCTCTAAAAGAAGACACAAACTCCTCTACTAATATTTAAATTTTGAGACATATAATTTTTTTAGTCATTCAATATAGGAGCAATTCCTGGTATTCTTTCGTTTTTTTTACCGGCACTTATAGTGCATGCAACGGCGCGACCAAGCGACAGCCCTACCAAAAATCTGCTAGTCACTGTTATTTGATTTTTTCAGCAACGGTCTCCCCGTGTGGCCAATCAGAGAGCTTCTCCGTCCCTCTGTCTTCCATTTTTTTCTGATGTAACTGGCCTTGTAGCCAACAACGTCACCTAAACTTTAATTGCAGCTATCGCAATGGCGATGGCGACGGGTGACGTCATCGGCCACATCGCCGTTGCTGGCAGTATAAGCGCAACCTTAGACCTTATTACTTGCTAAACTAAAATTGTAAATATAAATAATAACAATAATACTCAATATAAATGCTTTAGATATACTAGTATATGAAATGGTTTTTTAAGAGCTCTTCAACTTATCTTTTCCTCAGTAAAATTAACAGATTGCTAATAATGTTTACATGTGTAAAGTATGCCAGTAGCATTTTAAATAAAATATATATTATAATGTGTGCTAAATGTCTGAAAATGTTACTGATGTTTCTCTCAGATGGAATAGGATAATATCAGGTATCACCACACTGAGTTTTCAGTTAACAAATTAACATGAATAATTACCACATCAATTATTTTTCATCTGAATAGTGTATCATACATTGTGAAGCCTTTCGGTTGTCATAGCAGAAAAATCTGTATCTGTTTGAAGGAGCTTTGTACCGTAATTGTGCAGTTTATTGTTCTAAACATACGATGGCTGAGAATGCACCCACAGATACTTGACAGCGATGCATGAAATAAAATCTGACTAAGATGTCTAATGGCATAAAAGCATGACTTACCCATGCCTCGAGCTGGACCCCTCTCCCATTCCAAATAAACACACCATACAACTTCTTGGGAGAAATTAACAGTTGCAGCTTTATTTGTTACAGATAAATATCTCATATTTATCCTCAACTAGGGACCCAGCCAGATTGGCTTCGCTCCTGTAGATTCTAGAAAAAAGAGGAAGCTAGAATGCCTCCCTTGCCCTAAATACCCCTTACTTAACTCCTGCCCATGGCCTGACATCACTGCACCTTAGGGGAGGGTCTTCTTTACAAGCCCAATGCTTTCATAAGCTTCGAAAATGGCCAAATGCATAGTTCAGTGTAATGGTATGCATAGTGCAGTGTAATGGTGTGCATAGTGCAGTGTAATGGTATGCATAGTGCAGTGTAATGGAGTGCATTGTGCCCAAACATACATAATTACAAGGTTTTTTAGGGAAGAAAAAGGTATGATTTTTACTCTATTTTTTTACTTAAGTATATTTTTATCTATGAAAAGTGAGATTACAATAATGAGAGAGAAAGGGAGCAACATAGAAAGAGAGAAATCTTTCATAAATAATTTATCTTCTTCTCTCCATTTAACAACGACAAGAGTAAAAAAATTAAAAAAGTATGTTTATCCCTCTTTAGTTTTTATTCTACATGAGCCAGTGGCCGATTGGGCCGTTTTCAGCTGAAATTCCACGTGGACTTCAATAGGGAATTTTGTCCGAAAAAAAGCTAGATCTGCCTTAAAGAGCTTATATAGAATGAGCCAAGAAGACTATAATGCCGCACTTGAGCAAAAAATCAGCACAGTCACTTAAACATTAAATTCAAATATACACTTTTTTTATTGTAGGTGCATTGCCCTGTAATAAAAAGTGTATATTTTAATTTAATGCCCAAGTCATTGTGCTGATTTTTGCTCAAGTGTGGCAGGATATTCTTCTGAATGTACTGTATCCTGATGGCTTCTCAAAAATTCCTGTCAGCCTGTTCCGGCAACATTTTTAACTAAACTGAGTGAGTGCCACTAGTACAATTTTGTTTAACACTGATATTGAATGAGCCACTTTGAGGTACCTGAATATTATTGCCCTTCTTAACTTCACTTTAGTGCAGATATGAAGAAGACAACCATGTGTCTTCCTTGTAAATCATAGACATTGGGTGGATTAAAACCATTGGGGCCCATTCATTAAACTGTAATCATGGCCATATTCTAAGCAGGTGTCTCATGTCCAATCCGTGCAAAATTAGCATTTTTATGTGATTTGCTTCTGACTTTCTGTGTGATATGCAAAAGGTCTATACCCAGAAGGTCTTAGCCCGAATTCTCATTGCTCTTTGGTAAGCTGATTTAGGCTTTTGCTGTGAAGGAGCAGAGAGGAGAGAGAGAGAAATGTATATATAGATGACATGTCAATTTGTGCACATTTTATTCACAGATGATTCATAATGATTTGAAAAAGGCAAAAACATTACATTTTTATCAAAATAAATAAAAATATATGATATGACAGCACAATTTAAAGAATGCCTGAAGGGAGGTGCAACGGGAACAATAAGGGACCCTATTTCCCATGAAACTAATAACAAAAATAAAAGGAAGTTCCCAGCACTCAAAAAAAGAATTTACGGAAAAATTAGATCAAAATATGTAGCAAGGTTAGTGCAAAAACACAAAAAACATACAACGGACAGTCAAACCATGAATGTAAAGCAAACAGTATAAGAAAACATATGTATTCAGATGAGGTAGAAAAAGGCTAGTGATGAGTAAAAAGCAAAGGGGAGAAAAAAAGCTCCCAGATCGCACCTCCCACAGTGTTAATCGTCCTGTGCTGGAGCAGCCATGGTCACATGACTAGTGCTTACCTCCATGTTAGGTACCTCAAGAAGGTATGATACATCTGTACTTATCTGGCTCATATAAACTGATAACCATTGTACTATCTGGGGATGTTGGGATCCACTGATGTCCAATACAGAGTGTGTGTGTGTGTGTGTGTGTGTGTGTGTGTGTGTGTGTGTGTGTGTGTGTGTGCTCATTTGTATGTCATTTCCCAGAATCCCTTGCTGCAGTGGAAGCGCTGTGTGCTGGGTGATAATGGTGAAAGGCGGGGTTGCAGACCTGTCTAAGACATGCAAATGAGCATACAGTAATATTTCCATTTGAGATATATATATATAAAAATATATATATAGACATATATATAGACATATATAAGGGGATGGTAGTGGAGGGTGTATATGTCCCTCAATTATTTCAGGGTTTCTGCTATAATTAAGCCCCAGGGAGATGCAGTGTATAATTTTGGATTGTTGCACTTCCTATTGGGTGTATTTTAAGTCCCTGGGGCGGAGCACTTGGAGAGTAGCGTGGGCCAGTGCTCCACTCCACGTTTTGGAGATTTGCCAGGTAGAATCCAGACCGGGACGTTTAGCTCTCCCTGGTCTAACACAGCTGCAACTGCTAATGAAGAGTAGCAGCTGTTAAAATCTGCCTTGGTGCAGAGCAATATAGCAATTATTTTCAAAGAAATGTGTGCTAAGAGAGCTGTTTTTGTGCTTGCAAAAAGCCTGGTTTATGTTGGTAAACGGTTAAGCCGTCCACCTGGTAGATAGGATTTACTAAGTGGGTAGTTAATGCTCGGTGGAGCAAGGATTTTGTTTGTTTTGATTTATTTATATTTTCTGCTGTAACATCTTAATGGCAAAATAAAGAGGCCAAAGCTTTATTTTTCACCTCTGTGTCTGTGGACTATCTCCCCTACCTGGAAGACTGTGTGAAAGTGGTGATCCCTGGATGAAAGGTACATAGCAAAAAGGTACTTTTGTCACAAAATATTTATATATATATATATATATATATATATATATATATATATATATATATATATATATACACATTAATAGTATGATAAAGAAAAAATGTGACATTAAACAACTGTTACTTCTGTAAAAAGTTTGACATTATTTTTAATCCCTGTCATTCCAAATTACATGCAAATGTGCTCATTACAGGCTAATTTATATTCATCCCAGATTTAACAACATCTGTTAAGTAAAGCACAGGAAACTAATGCTACTGTAGGTCATACTTAACTTTAGTGTTAGTCACAACCATACTGTGAAATTGTTATATATGGTGTTTGTATTGTTGTATGTGTATTATGCTGTTTGTCTCAAAGGTCAAAACACCATAGTGAGGATCTGGTAAAAATTGAATGCTACAATGCAACAGTGTTGGAAAGAACAATCCTTTTAAACTTCTTTTTACTGTAATGTATTCATAATGTAGCCATGTCTGGTTTTGGCTACTAATCTACCCTCCCTAACACTTAAACCCTGGTAACAGCACAGGCAGTGTTAGGCCCAATACAGGGTTTCCCCTGCACTAAGTAGCTCCCTTGCGTGATAGGTGGGGCGGTTCTGCACAATCCTGGGTCAGACCTTGGACCCTCTCCCGTGGTACTTAAGGGGCTGCACATGCAAATTTAGTCAGTGTTCTCTCCACCAGAGAGAGACTGTCCCAGGAAGCGTGTGAGCAGGGCTCTGACCACTTTCCATCCCCTCCCTTAGGGGAGTGGGAGTAGGGACTATACCCCTCATCCCACCAGGGGGTGAATGAAGGGATAAGGATATACTCTGGAGGAGGCCTCAAGCCCCAGGGTTGATTCCAGGGACCATCCGGAGGAAGGAAGAAACCAGGGAATCAGTTAAAGGCTGTATCCTGTGAGTTTGGACATTAAAGCCGTTCCTGTTTTTTAAATATACTCATGCCTGAAACTGCAATCTATCAGGGGGAGTATCAGAGGGTTCTCCTTCAGGGATTGTCTCTAGCAGTCCTGGAGCCTGTAAGAGATGGGGGCGTTGCACCAGTGAGAGAGAACCAGCTATCACCCCAAAAGCCTGTCCTGTCTTCCCCACTACTAACGGCGGAACCTCAGAGCTTCTGTGAACCAGCATGTAACCAGCACATGACACCCTGTAATAGTATAATCTTCCAGAGGGTGGGTGAAAACCTGTTACAATAACATGCCAACATAGTTTAAAGCACAGTGTGTAGACCATAATAATAAAGTTAAAACATTAAGATACACTTGTCCAGTAGGTAATGAGGTCCCTGCTCCAAGGATCTTACAATGTAGAAGGATGAGTGGAAACATAAGGTACTGGGGTAAAAAGGATTGTATGTTTCTAAAAACTGCTTACCATAAAGCAAGAAGCTGGTAAGCTCTTCCATTTCTTACAGATGGTGGTAGGTGTTACTCAAGAGAGAGGATTGGGGATATCAGTAGGATCATGCATAGCCTTCATTGAAGAAGTGAGTTTTTGGATCATGTTTAAATGTCTGAAGAGGGGAGGAAAATCTAATGTAAAAGAGAGACTGTCATAGGTGTTGTACAGCCTAGGAAAATTCTTGCAGATGGGAATGGAAGCAGGTTATGCTGGAGAAGGAGGAGATCATGAGCAGAGTAGAGAGAGGGACATTTTAGTAGTCAAAGCAAAATATGAAGGAGTTGAGTAAGCATTTTAGTTGAGAAGGATGTCAATATTGCTAAGGTGTACTCGAGGTGGGAGGATTTGGGTAGGACTTGTACTCTGTGTAGACTAAAGGAAAGTAAGGAGTCAAAGATGGCTCCGTACATATAAAGTATGTTTAGTTTTTTGGAGAATTTGGATGTAGAGATGGAATTGATGGGTTGGAAAATAAGTTGTGTTTTGGATATGTTGAGTTTGATATATTGGTGGGACAGGAAGATACAGAAGATAGACATTTAGTGATACAGCTCTGGATTGAGGGGGAGAGGACAGATAGATTTGGGTATCATTAATTTAAAGATATAATGAAAACCAAAATGAGTGGATTAGTTCAGAAAGGGAGGCAGTATATAGGGAGTAGAGGAGGTACTAGATATATGCTATAATAACACTTTTAAATGTTTTCAAATAATAGTACTACCTAGTACCAATGCAATCAAATTATCCACATTACATAATAGGTAATGGTTTAGACTCCAAAATGATATATATATATATATATATATATATATATATATATATATATATATATATACAGTGTTCGACAAACCTATACATTTGCTCGCCCCGGGCGAGTGGATTTAACCCCCGGGCGAGTAAATATTGGCCCAAGCAGCACACGTTTGGTCCTAGGTGGCGAGTAGATTTTTTTGTGTGGCGAGTAGATTTTTTGGTGATTTGTCAACCACTGTGTATATATATATATATATATATATATATATATATCTCTCAAAAACGAATAGCCAATACCATTCTGTAGCTAACTAAATGCATTTATTTGTGCGAGATTTCGAGATACACTGATCTCTTCTTCCGGCAGTGTTAAATATGAGATATATATATATATATCATATTTAAAACAGGGAAGTACTGTCATAGTATCATTCAGCTAAGAAAATGACAAAAGACGTACTCTTATTTACACATTCAAATAATGCAAAGATGAAGTGGTGAAATTAGCATTACATTGGCACAGAATTAATGTTATTATGAAAGGCAGTTTCCATTAAGTGTCTCTTACTATAATGCGTCAAAACATTTAGTATATTTACTAGCTGGTGCTTCATCATAAGATACATTTAAATGCCTGGAAGACACTTTGCAGCCCATTGAGTACTTATGACAGCACAATTTAGTAAATATGGGCCAATGTAACTATTTTACCCTAAGTGCATCAGAGTATGGTGTGGGAAATACCAATAAGAGGAGCTAAGGAGGAGTAAAGCAAAACATATATAATACGGGAAAGTTTTAAACTCTGATTTATTTTTTTTACTTTCTAACCCTGCCTAAAAACTCAAAAATATCAAAGGCACTAAAACAAACATTTCAGACTTTTCCCAGCCACAAGCAAAAAATAAAAAATATGTATCAAACACACTTTTTTATGCCTTATATAAATGTCTGCCATATTCTGGGACTGCAAAATACAGTCTCAACTCCCAGTAATGAAAGAAAAAAATGCCTTATTTCTGTTCAGTTCATTGAAAGAGGTCTAGACGATTGAAATTGAATTTCTGAGCGAGATGATTCATATCTGTAACAAAAGACAAGCCATTTAAATCTTAACCTGTTTAGGCAATTTTCAAATTAGAGTGTCAGGAATGCCAACAGTAATTTTCCACCTAATATCAATGCTCTGTAGAGATCTAAAATACAGTAATATTCATGAAAACAGTAAACACCAATTATGCAAAAATGACTAATTCTTCCTCTTTTTTCATATTGTCTGTTAGGAGTAAAAAATATGTTATACAGTATATGCACAAATTCTGAACTATCAATGTTATATTTAAAGCGTTTAAAAAATATATATAGTATGATACATATAAGTTCTGAAAGCTGAAAGTTGTGTTAGGTAATAATACTGTAGTTAAACTAAACATATAGGGGTATATGCATCAAGGCCAAGAGGAGCAATTCTGGGGCAAAATAACTGCACGGTACTGTATGCTTCAAAGAAAAAAATCCCATTTAAATTTTCCTATGATACATTTGGTACAGTTATTTTGTCCCAGAATTGGCCCACGTTTCCCTTGATACATTATGCCCCATAGCGATAAAATTGAATGGAGAGCTGAAAATGTTGCCTATTATTCTCCATTCTGTAAATGTTTTTACAAATGTGGCGTAGTGATCAAGATTTCATGATCTAGAATGATCATGAACATGATCTCTAATATAAAGTAAATGAGTTTTTATCTAACATCAATCAGGACCGCCTTGGGCCCCAAGCCTCCGAGGGCCCCGTGCACCCTCCTCTCTCTCCGCTCCCTCCTCTCCCTCCTGTCAGCGCCAGGATCCATCTGTCACCCGACCGGAGGGGGAAGCTGGAAAAGGGAGTGCAGCCCGACCCGCTCCAGCTCCCCTTCCAGTTGAATGTTGGATCCCGTAGCCGAAAGGAGCAAGGCTCCGCACAGCTTTAGGCCGACCCTGATTTATGAAGGCTCTGTATTAAGCATTACAAACAGCTATTTTTCCATTAGGCTGACAATAAGAAAGTCAATGTTATGTTGCATCTGTTAGCATTGCTATTGGAAGGCATCACTTAGTACGCTTATGCTTAGTATCATTTACTGTATGTCAATTTGTGGAGTTGATGTCACTTGATAAAGACCAATAAGGTCGAAACGTTGTGTTTGGCTCAATAAATGAGTTAGTTATTCCAAATCCGTTTGTGCCCTGTGTTCCTTCAACTACAATTTGTGGAGTTCCTACATGAAGAGCTAGAGAATGTGTTAATTCACACAATAGTAAAATTCAATGTTTAAAATATGCCACATGTGATATATATATATATATATATATATATATATATATCAGAAAATAGCTGTGTTAGTCCAGTTGCGATAGTCCTATGACATAAATTGTTAGTCCAATAAAAAAGGTATCACCGAATACTGAAGAACTCATTTATTCTGCACTATATATATATATATATATATATATATATATATATATATATATATATATACCGTAATTTCCGGTCTATAAGCGCTACTTTTCCCCCACGCATTGAACCCCGCGGCTTATATTCAGGTGCGGTTTATATGTGAATTTTTCCCGCTTTCTGCTCTTCCCCTCCCTCCCTAGTAGCAGCACGCTCTGAGGCACTTCCTGCCTGCTGCTTGCTAGAGCGAGTGCTTGCACTCCTGCTTGGACGGCAGGTATTTACTGTGTAATGTGAGGTGCTGGGAGTTAATGTTAGGTGCTGGGGGGCTTGATGTGTGGTGCAGGGGGGGTTGATGTGTGGTGCAGGGGGGGTTAATGTGAGGTGCGGCTTATAATCAGGTGCGGTTTATAATCAGGTGCGGCTTATAATCAGGTGCGGCTTATATTCAGGTGCGGCTTATATATATATGGTCAAAATAAAAAAATTCTAAAATTCAATGGGTGCGGCTTATATACAGGTGCAGCTTATAGTCCGGAATTTACGGTATATATATATATATATATATATATATATATATATATATATATATATATATATATATATATATATATAATAAATAAATTAAATAAATAAAAATTTAACATTTTTCTTTGAGTCAAACAGGTCCACCAGGTCTGAAGTGAAGGTCATTTTTGCATCCAGGTTGTCATCAGTAAGAAACATGATTTGCAACTTGCTAATACTGTGCACATTAGTGCGAGTGAAGGCACAAATATTGGTAATGTACATAGCCCCAATTTTATGTACATTGTTACATAGCCCCAATGTTTCCTGGACTTTTACAATCCATTTTATCTCTGTGGCTTTCACCTTACCTTCTTTTAAGTTGGGAATATTATAACACATTTTGCTGAGTTCTATGACATCTGCCATGCTAACAATAGTCCCACAAATACACTGAAAATATTCTGTTCTGATTGCACCAAAAATATAACTGTACAATGTTTGCGAAACACCCAAATTAGAAAAAGGATATTTCCAAAAAGATAATTTTATTCTCAAAACTGACTTATGTAAAATCGAACCCATTAAACAGTAAAAATAACACAATATACTTGTTATAATGAAGAATATCACAGAGCTTTCATAGGATTCAATTGCAGAATATCACAACGTATCCTGCCATATTCAACCAGAGGGGACAGTGATGCTGGCTAAACTGAAAATGGTGCTCAGTCTATTCTATAAAATTGCCTACATTGTTTTACACTGATGCTTGATGCAGAGGTTATTACAGTATAATGAGAAACTGTACATAATACCGCGCTCCTTCCTATAGAAGTTTGCTGCAGGTAAAAAGATAGGCCTTTCATATAGAAAAACAAAAAGAACGATTCCTACGCTCCTACCAATTAGGCGAAGATAAAATAATATTCTCATGAAAAAGGGTGTTTGGTTAAACCCTTTGGCCAAAGCATTTGTAAGCCTGCATGCCACGTCAAGGCAACCCGTTTAATGCAGGTACCTACACTATATTACAGTATATTGTCTGAGAACACAATGTATATTTTGCATTCTTAGGACACAAGTGTCTATCTTAATCAAACATAATTTGAAAAACAATTCCTTTGTTATAGGAAATAATTACTAATATTGTCTGAAAAAGCATTTACTATTGCCATGTAAGTTTTGAGTTGTTACAAGGTTGATTAAAGTATTTGCAATACTTGAATGCCTTTTAGAAGTCTGTGCTAGTGGCTATGTAATTGAAAATGAACATGAATGTTTATGATGAATCCATGAAAAGTTATTATACATTGTAGACAAAAAAAGTTTTGCAGAAGACAAAGGATAAAATAATCAAATGGATGTAAGACTCCCAAATGCCTTTAGTCAATAATCAGAAAATAATCATAAAATTAAGGCAAAGAGAACATCACAAAAGTCTCAGTAATTAGCATTATCTCGTATTTCGATAATATTTGGGGAAATATCATCCTGTTCCTATAAATTATAAGATTTACTGCACAATACTGTACTTCTACAAGAAGCAGGGAGGAAATGTTGGAACAGATTGTGACGGTAGGGACAATGAGGCTTTTATAATAAAGATTAAGCCCAGACATTGACCCTATCTGCTGGGTGGATGTTCAGGATTTCCCTGTAGGGTTAAGTATATTTAATAATGTATATGTAAAACCTTAATTACATATAAATGTGTAGTGAGCTTAATGTAACTGGATATGCCTTTGTTCCCTGGGCATGCTAGGCTGGTAATACACTTACTGAAGCTGCATGACCAGGGATTCTGGTCTGGCATGTTCCAAAGGGAGATTATAGACGACTGAGGATAGAGATGTGTAGGCGTCCTATCTGGAAGGAATGGTCCAAAGAGCGGAGCCATTGTCTTTCCAGAAACAGAGGCACCTATCTCATCAAGAGATTGCAAGCCGATACGGAGAACAGGAGGAGGTAGGCGCTGTTTGCATTGGCTGATTTGTAATACATGCCCTTTTTTCCTAAGCCTCCCTGTCACACCTCCATCCTGATTGGTCCACACAGACGAGCCCTCATTCCGTGATTAGCTCCACACACAGCATCAGTGCTGTGATTGGTCGCTGCTCCCTTTTCCATGTCTCTCCATGGAGAGTGGAAACCTAGAAAAGGCGTGGTCAATCTCAGTTCCACACACAAAGCTGACTAAAGCATGTGGATCAGCTACTCTGGGCTCTCCGAGGTTGTGCCAGAGCGACCCAAAAGTGAGACTGTGCGTTCTTCTTCTGCGGGAGATTTAAAAGTGCTGTTTGTGACTTGCACCTACAGACTCCAAACCCTCACAGGAGTGGAAGTTGCTCCGGGGAAGTCATTGTGGTGATGCTGGGCACCTGGACCTACTTGGATTCCCCCTGTATGGGCTAGGGATACAGTATACAGTAGCTCTGTTGTGATATTGTGTTGGGTCGGCTTGCTGTAGCCAGAATAAATTTACTTTTATTTGCTACATAAGTAACAGAGTTTATTAAATAAGAATCTTAAAACAGCAATCCAGACCATTTTCAAAACTTTTTTTTTTAAAGCATTTAAACCAGGGGGGTCACCAGGAGTGCAACTGCATTATTTTAAGCAAAAATGTATCTATTCTATTACCTTATGTAACTATTTTAAAAACAGCAAAGTGATTACAAACTCGATAAACAAAATAACACAAACCTCATAATAAATATACACTCAGGGACTTGTTCAATCAGCTCCTAAGTGACTGATCCCAAATCAATGAGATTTTCAGCCAATTGCGATGCAATCAGCCACTTTGGAGCTTATTGAAAAAGCTCCTTAAAATTATTGCCAGTGTTTCATTTTGGGGATAAGATCTCTACACAAATGTAAAAAAATAAAAATCCAAAATAAACATATACAGTATACACACATGACTAATCATTTCTATTTACAGATGTAGATACTGTAACCTTACACGACAGACACTGTCTTCTGCACAATTACTTTTGTTTCTTCCACTGTGGCACCGGTGATAGTCATGCTGTAGCAGTATTAGTTCTTGATACTTCCCTGATAAATATAGAATGTTCTGCTATGTCCTTTGTAGAAATCCCCACATCCAAACACATCAACTGTAAACCGCCATCATTCTTGATAGAAACTTTGTTGTTGGCCGACATGTACAGTATGTGACATAACAAAATTAAATTATTTCTACATTTATTTAAAATAATTCCTACAGCAGAAAAAATGTTGAACATTAAACTTACTACTGTAGTTGTGATACAGATAATTTAAACCCAACAAGACTGTTTTCTGCATGTGGTCATTTGTAAAAGGTGATCCCTAGTCTTTATTAGAGGAGTTATTCACTTATTCTAAAACATGGTGATCAATAATGCAGTTAACTCTAGCCTTTCTGCTGCAATGTAGCTTGCTTTCTGTCATATGGTCTTCAAATTAAACATGATGACCCTAGCAAATGCATTTGCTTTCTTACATTGTTTTTAAATGTAGCCATGGCTGGTTCTGGCTATCTGTCTGCCCTCACTGACATGTAAATCCTGGTAGATACAGGCAGTGTCAGGCCCAATCTTGGGGTTTTCCCCCCAAACAGCTTCCCTGAGTGACAGGGGTGGAGGCGGGATATGGTCCGTGTGTGGCCAAATCCTGGGTGCAGACCTTGTGCCCTCCCCCTCTGTACTAGGTAAGAGACAACACAAAATTTAGTCAGTCAGAGAGTACTCTAGCTATGGAGTAAGTACTCTGAGCTGCTGTTTCGCACTGCGGGGTAGAATTATATGATCAGTCCATAAGGGGGCTGTGATATAGCCAATGAGGAGAGATAAGGCCTCAGTCATACCATCTGCTACAGGGACCATCCAGGGGCCCGGGACCTGAGAGAGAAGGCAGTATTCACTGTAGTAACCTGCTGTATGCAGTGGATGCTAAATAAAGATGCTCCTGTTTCAATATACTCCTGGCTTGAGTCTGCGGTCAATCAAGGGGTGTATGGACTGGTTCTAACCGTAGGGACTGTCTTCAGTAATCCTGGAGCCTGTGGTGGATGAAGGCTCTAGCTTCCAGAGAACTAATCCAGCATTTACCTCAAAAGCCTGTCCTGTTTCCCCCAATACCAACGGCGAAACCTCAGCTCTCCTACAAGCCAACATCACAAGTGCAATCATGCACATTACACACTGGGTAGCAGGCAGATCTCCCAGAGGGGGTGGGGGAAGCAGCGCTACATAAAAATTATATATTTGGCATTTCAGACTGGATTATGGGGGGAAATGAAGACTGCAGTGGATAAGGTAATTTCCATGGTTTTATAAAACAATCCAGTTGTATTGAAAAACATACAATGCATACAGTGTAGAGCAGGCCAGTTAAACTCAGAATAGATTGGGGGCCGATTCTTAAGTCTGACTGCAAAACTAGACCGCACTAGGATTTTATTTTAGAAACAGTCACTATAACTGTAGGAGTTATAACCATAGATGAATATTTAAGGTAAAATAAACATTAGCTTTTATTTAGACTGTGGCTTTATTAATAATAATAATAATAATAATAATAATAATAATATGTTCTTGTATAGCGCTGTTAGTTTTACGTAGTGCTTTAGAGGCATTTTGCAGACACAGTCCCTGCCCCGTGTAGCTTACAATCTATGTTTTTGGTACCTGAGGCACAGGGAGATAAAGTGACTTGCCCAAGGTCACAAGGAGTCGACACTGGGAATTGAACCAGGATCCCCTGCTTCAAACTCAGTGCTAGTCAGTGTCTTTACTCACTGAAACAGTACAGCTTCATATCAGCATGCAAAGAAATAAAAAAGGCCCATCCCTTTGTAAGGGCTAACTCACACTTTCTAGTCCTTATCTGCAGGGCTGAGAGGCTAGGCCTCTTACAAACCTCTGACCCCAAAGTCCAAAGAGGTATCTGTAAGCAGGGGGTTCTTTATCTCTGTTCGGGCCTGGGTTGGTGGTGGATTCCAGGGACCGCTGTATAATGGAATAGAGGGTCTGGTTCCCTGGAATCTCTCTCTGGCAGCACCTATTTCAGTGCTAGAGAGACCTGCTTTCTGGGGATCTCTTTGGCACACAGTCCCTCTGTACTAGAGAACTTCATGCAGTTTGGAGGTAGAGACTGGGTAATTGACTCTATCTGCAATTAATCCGCTATAAACAGGCTTTAGGTGTGCTGCCTTTTTAAACCTGAGAGAGGCCCTGGCTCAATAATCCACGTGTACACTTTTATCTTGTGTTTTCCTTAATAAAAATATGTAAACTGTCGCTGGTATCTCTATTTGTCCCCCATCCCTTATCTCCATGTATCCCCATCCCTTTCTCTCCCTCCCTCTCCATCTCTCCACTCTCTCTCTTTTTCTACCCCCTCTCCTGCCTACCCCTATCCCCCTTTCTCTCTCCCCTTTCATCACTCTATCCCCTTCTCTCTCACTCTTGCTCTCTCCCCCACCATATATACACACACACACAATACCCTCCTCCCCCACAATACACACACGTACGATACCCCCTGCCCCACAATAAACACACACAATACCCCACTGCCTCACTATAGCCCTACACAGCCCCCATCCCTCACAATAGCTCCACAACTGCACCCCTCCTCCACAATAGACCCACCTCTTACTTTGATAGTTTCCGCTGAGTCCCGGAAGTTGCTGCCGGGCTGCCTCCTCCACACTACTCCTCTGCTGGTGCACCGTGCCAGCACCTCCGCTGCTGTGCAGTGCCACAGCCTCCTCCTCACCCCCACTGGAAGAAGGTTGGACAGCACAAGCAGAAGAGAATAGGCGCGCACCAGCAGGTGGGATGGTGGTCCGGCAGCAACTTTCAGTGCTCGCTGGGCTCCCGCAGTTACCGGACATTGGTCTTCTGTCCCAGCTCTCCTCCCTGTTTGGCTTGCGGGCGAGGGCCGAATGGCGACACTTGTAGGCCATGGGTTTGACAGCCCTGGTGTATGAGTATACAATATATATAACCATTTTTAGGTATAACAGTTTCTCAGAAGTGCCCTAAATAAGGTCGAATACCATTACCTTACCTAATTAGGTAATGGACCTTATTATCCACCTTATTTACGGGTAACCTCAATGCTAATCATATGCATAAATAAGGTATGTTAGCAAAACTATTATCCTTACATTACCTGCGTTTCCCCATACACTGCAGATACGCATTTGTCAAACTTTAAGAGATCTTCATGTGTGTTACCACAAGCTAATAATGTAAATCTTGTTCTAAAATCGAGAAATGTCCAATTTTACATTTATTACAATTTTCACTTAATTATATGGTATATAATGTAATAATGACGGTATAAGGTATGGGTGTACAATAATGTAATGTATTTTTCAGGAACAAGAGGACCTGCACAATAATGTATATCCATACATACCTCAAGAATATAAATTCATATTTAATTTACATTAATGGACAATTAAAATAAAATGAAGGAAGGACATCCTTCACTTATTTTAATTGTACATTAATAAAAAATGAAATATTAATTAATCTTGGTGTATGGACACACATTATTGTATAGCCATACATTATATAGTAATTATTACTATATCATACTGGTTCACAGAAACATATTACTTTAATAACTAAAAAAACAATGATATAGTATGTATTGCAGACATTTTTATGATCCATAGTATATATCTTTGCACGACACGTAACTTTTTGTAATGCAAGGGTTAAGAACTATATTCATTACATTGCGTTTAGGCTATTTATAGAAATAATGCAATGCTCCTCGGGGATCAAAAGTAAGTAAGGGCAACTTTCAGCAGGTGCTAAATATCTTGCGTTATTAGTATAGCGTTAACAGTAATGGAAGCCTGGGGATCTCCGTTGGTAGGTAAAGTGCTCATTACCATATTATTTGGATATATAGAAACTTACGATCCGTTAACATTCAAGTTTCCAATAATTTAAAGAAAATATCTGAACATAGCATTAAGCAGCTTTGGGGATATTCATTACTGATATGGTTATGTTAAAATGAGATAACATAACCTTAAAAAATGTGCGACCTTCGGAGGATCTACTGCACACTTCTTTTTTTTTTTTTTTGAATTTCATAACATATGGATAATATTATAAAGACAAGAATGTATTATTACAGTATTTTGTTGATAACCATCTTGCAGCGATACACATACAATTGTTACGGTATGCCCTGTGAAAGAAGAAAAACTGAAACCATAACATTTGACAATACATAGATATCTTCAGTTCAAACTCTTGTTAAATCAATTAATATACTGTAGCTAAACAAAAATGATTGCTGTTTTTGAGTCATTTTATGTTTTAAACATCAAGTTCTTCCTTGTAAAATTTTTTTTATTATTTTTCCCTTGGCCATTTCCAGATCCTATTTTTAATAAGGTCCTCGGAAACTTGATCAATATTTGACTCTTTTCATATTTCTACTGCATTGTGAATGTAGGGATAACCCATGAGAGCCCCTTTAGGGACAGAGTAGTAATTGCATCCATTTGCCACTGAACAATTGTCCTGTCGCTGACTACACAACCACCTGCTCTCACTGCTTCAGTACTGTAGAAAGGGTGTATATTCCTGGGGCCATGATGTATAGGAATCAATGAAAAATCAGTTGTCCCAGGAAGCACTTATTATCCTTGCTCAGCAACTCTCCCAACTGTTCCCCACTTCAGAGCTTCAATATCTCATTCATGTAGTACAGGTTCTGTATAATTAAGCCATTTATCCTCCTGGCAATTATTTTAACCAGTTACTGAACAGTGTATATAAACTGCTTTGTAAAAATGTTTTTTTTTTGGGGGGGGGGACCACAGCAATCAATTAGGTGTTCATAATTATTATACCTTAATAAATGCAAAGCTGCTTTTTGATGCATAAGGTTAAATTGAAAAAATGTAAAAACCTACAATTTCCACTGCCAGCATGGATTAAGTCAAAATAATGTGGTTATTTTGCAATTGTAGCATTGCTTCCCCCCCAAACCCCTCTGGGAGATTTTGCCTAGGCTACAGGTACTTGTGGTGCTGGTTACCTGATGTTGTGGGTAACAGGAAAGGCTTTAGGTGATCTTCAGGTTCTTTTCGTTCGGTGACAGCACCTCCAGTCATAGCAGGCTACAGCCGAGCTGAGACAGTCCCTACCATGATAGTTCTTTTCTCCTATACTTCTGTCCAATAGACTGCGACTTAGCCAGGTATATAAAAGGGGTCTTTATTTGATGCAGCCACTGTAGATGGTATAACAGCGTTGCATATAGTGGAGAATGAGTTTCAGGCCCTTGGAGGGTGCTGGCCATCAAATAATGTCGAGACCTTTTACTATGCACAGATCTTGGCTCACTAAGCCTGAGGAGGGGCTGAGCTCCTCTCCTTCACTGGATGGGAAGGCACTGACTATCATTTGGAAGGCATCCTCCCGAATGCAAAAAGGGAGGGCACAGGCTCTGCACTATTATTGGCTGCAACACAGACCAAGTGTCACCACCTCTCCTGCCATCAGGGAGGCCGCGTGGGTGGGGGGGTTAAACCCCACAGGATAGCCTGTCACTGCCTGTAGCTATGTGATAGGAGGGCAGAAAGATAGTCTGGAACAGCCATGGCTATACAATATATAATATTCAATGAAAAAACAAATATTGTTGACTTACTTGTTGGCAAAACACCTTTAATGTTTTACTGTGTTGACTTACATTTGCACCGTATTCTGTTCAGTGCAATTAGACAGTTCTCAGCAACATTTTGCTCACATTGTTGTTAGCACATTATATGCTTCAATGTGATGTTATGTATACTTACACTGGTAAAATATCATACTGTATTATACTTTTAAAGTATTGTAATTCATGTCACCATATTAAAGTATAAGGGCCTGGCATTTAGGTTGCACAAAATGTCTAAAATAAACCGTATTACACATAACATTGTATGCTAAAAAAGGTTTTGTGGGCTAGAGTATATACACATAAAAGCCTGTCTTTCTCTTTGTACTGTAGCTCTTCTTTTCAGTTTTTTTTGTCACTCTCCCTTTCAGTTTTTTCGTTAATGATTTTGCTTTGCAGCTACAGCTATGTACTTTATGGCTGGATCTTTGATACTCCCAGCAATCTGGCAATGACTCAAAAAAAAAAAAAAGTTAAAACTAAAAATTGTTTTACAAAAAGCTAAAGGACGCTTTTTATTCCAAGAACAAACCAAACAATAAAATGCATGAAAGTTTTATGAGTTTGTTGTATCTTTGTAATTTAAAGATCGTTGATTTAGCGAGAGAAAAACATTGTATAGTTTAGTTCCCTTGTAACTCATTTGAATCTGTTAACTCCTTCACAATCAATGCATTGCAAGGTTCTCAGCCAGTAAATTAATTCAGCTAAACCATATCACACATTATGACCTGTGAATGTTACTAAATGCGTCTAAGCCATAGCACAGCTTATTGGCCATTTAGTTGGCATGGATTTAATAAATCAGGGGCACAGTTCAAAGAAAATATAAAACTAAGAAATGTCAGCGTGTGTTAAGCAGTATATTTAGAGTCTATGCTTGTAACCTTGGCTCACTATATGCTTTCCTAAATCCAAGAAGCTCAAACAGTAAGGCTAAGTCCCCGGTGGTGACAGATGCGCGTGCGGCGGCGTGTGCGGCGGCGTGTGCGCCGCACACCAATCACTCACCTCACTAGTGGCTGGCCCCAGTGTCTCCTTGCGTGTTGGCTCACGCGGTGCAGTGGCACGTCAGCCAGCAGGGAATACAACATGATTGTATTCCCGTGCGGCAACACGGTCATGTGGTGAGACAATCAAGAGGGGAGATCGCTTTGGTGGGACAGAACTATATTCAGGAAAGAAACAAGTGGTTTACAAGGAGATACAATATTAAACAACATCTGAAATATGAATACTTCTATTTTCTGGTGGTTTTGGAAGATACAATTTGGTTGATGCATGGTACAGTATATCAGTTTGTGTTTGTTTTGTGCAAAGGAAATGTCATATTTTCAGTTTATATTGGCTTTTATGTGAAAGCTTAGCACATTCTCTTTAAAAGGATTTTTCAGTAACCTCTCAATTCACTGACAAATGACATGAAAAAAAAACATAATCCATTTGCATTTTTAATACTAAGACCAACAAGTGGGTTATTTATCAAAGTCTCATTACAGCAACAACAAAAAAACAGCATCAGATTTACCAAAGGGGAAAAAAAACATTATTTTCTTTTGGGGATTGGTTTCTTTGATACATCTTGTGCTATTAAATTTTGATAGCGTCCAACAAGCAATGCAAATGTAACAAACAGCAAAAATTAAACGGTGGCTGGGGGGTGGGGAGTATTCATCAAAGTCTCAATATTGGTGCAGAGTTTGGGCAAAAATAGTATCAGCTATATTTAGAAACAGTAACTACATTTCTTGCAAATGGATAATTTTCCTTCCCCCAACTTGTGCAGCTTCATTGATTACAGTATTACAAACCCCCTTTCCTCTTTATTTTCCCTGTGCAGTGCTTGTGGGGCTTGGTGCAGTGCTTCGAGCTGCTCTGCTCTGCTTTGTGTTGTGCCTGTCGTCATGGCCGCGTCCAACCCCCTTTTTTGCCACGCCCCCGCGCCTTTGATCGCTCGCTATATACCGCGGTTTTAAGCTGTGCAGGCGCAGCCAGGATGCCAGGCAGTGCAGCAACCTCCACCGGGGACTTAGCCTAAAGGAGCACCCATTATTTAGGATTGCTTTTAAATTATCTACATTATAAAAAAAATCCTATTTTATTGATTTCACCTACTCAAGTTACCCATTGAGTACTACAACTACAATGTGGAATGGACCAGTAGAATACTACAGTGCATAGTCATTAAACTGTGATAATGGCATTTTCGCTTGAAAACAGGCAATATCGCACAGAAATGCATCTCACCATATGTAATAAACAGTTCCCACATAAACTGGGCAATAATGAAAGGAGGGAGGGAGGGAGAGGGAGAGAGAGATACTGTAGCACAGTGATTCTCAACCAGGGTTCCGCAGAACCTTGTGGTCTGTGGAGCAGTCCCAGGGTTTCCACCAAGCTGCCCGCACTCATTGCAGGCCGCAACGGATTTCCTGGCTCTTCTCCTCCCTCCTCCTCCCTAGGAGTGCACTGTAGCAGTCTGGCACATCCGGTGCCTGCTGATATAGAGCGCGTGCAGTCCTCAACACCTCAAGCCTCCTGCTCACTGCTGCCTCCTGCCCGCTGCTGCTGCCTGAGGTAGGCATATGGGAGAGGAAGATCTTGGCTTTCTGTGTTGGCGGCTGCTGCTGCTGCTGCTGCTTGTGTGCTCCGGGGGGTAGGGGTGGGAGAGGGTGATCTGTGGTGGCTGCTGCTTGTGTGCTCCGGGGGGTGGAGGGGGAGATGGTGATCTGTGGTGGCTGCAGCTTGTGTGATCCGGGGGGGATGGTGATCCATGGTGGCTGCTGCTTGTGTGTTTCGGGGGGGGGGAATGATGTGAGATGCAGGGGGGATTGATGTTAGATGCAGGGAGGGGGTGATGTGAGATGCAGGGGGTGGGTATATGAGGATTATAATGATGATGTGAGATGCAGGGGGGTGGGTATATGAGGAAGATCATGATGATGATGGGTGCTGGGGGAGATATGAGGATGATGAAGGGTGCTGGGGGAGATATGAGGATGATAATTATGGGTGCTGGGGGAGATATGAGGATGAGGGGTGCTGGGGGAGATATGAGGATGATGATGAGGGGTGCTGGGTGAAATATGAGGATGATGATGATGAGGGGTGCTGGGGGAGATATGAGGATGATTATTTTAACCGTGCGGCTCATTTTTAAAAAAAATATGTATTGGGACAGCGGGGGTCTTTTTAAAATGTATTGGGGCAGTGGGGTCTTTTTAATATATATTGGCGGGGGCCTTTTTAATATGAATTGGCGGGAGTATTTTTATTATGTATTGCCGATTGGGGTTATATGTATTTAGTGGTGTGGATTTTTTTGGTATGTATTTTGTGGCAGGGATTAAGTGAGAGTGGGGTAATTGAAGGAAGGTAGGGGCAACTGAGAGAGGGGAGGGAGTGAGGGAAAAAAGGGAGTAAGAGTGAGATGTAGGGGAAAAATACATGTGAGGCAGGAGGGGGGAGAGTGAGTGAGATGGAGGGGAGAGAAAAACATGGGTAGAGGGTGGGAAATAGAGGAGGCTCGTGAGGTGTGAAATTAACCTAATATGTAGGGGTTTCCCCGAGATTTTTCTAAACATTTTAAGGGTTCCTCCAAACAAAAAAGGTTGGGATTCACTGCTGTAGCAAATGAGGAACAATTATTTAGGAATTACGCCTATTTACTTATGCTTATATAAAAATGAGTCTATGCCCAAGGTGGCGAGATTAATAATATCTAGGAAAATATCTCTCTTTCATGTACTCTTCTGTCTTCTAAGAGCTCAAATATGTCTACAGTACCTTTGGAAGACAAAATTGTAGGCTGTTACCATCTGAGCATTATTTCATAAGATAGGCATGCATGCAAATTAGATCTCAAATTGTACGCTTCCCCCCCCCCCCCCCCCCCCCGATATATATAACTGTTTATGATATAAATTATTTTTTCGGACAAGTTTGCATTGCTAACATCATAAATAAAAGACCCCTATGGTTCTTATTCAATATCACGAGAACCTGTGCATAGTGAAATGAAAGTTATTGCATTGTTACCCATGCGCTCATTGCATCTCATAATATTAGGATGGTGGGTATGAAAGAAGGGCTTGTCCTGTGTAGAGGACTGCATCATTTCTCTGTCTGAAGGACTCTGGAGAATGATGTTGATATTGAATAACACATTGTGGCTGATTACTGGGCTGCTGCTATTGAAGACACTGTAGCAGTGCAAAGTATACTCCTCTGAACATCATCCTGCTTGCAGCTCTCTATGAAGTGATCCCTTCCCTCACCCTATGGTTCCCTAAAAACCACCAGAACATGTTAGAAAAAACAAAAACAAAACAAAGGGAGAGCACCAAAGTTTGGTTACAAATGTATGATTTGGACAATCGAACAAAAGTAATATGCTAACTTACAATTAGGTAAGTAAAATGTTGTACACGGAATACAGTAGGTACTGTACAAGAGTTAATTGGAGTGCTTTTAAGCCACCACTGTACTTGCTGCACCACTAACAGACTGGAAACAATGTCTGCAAAAAAACGCATTTCACACAAGCCCGCTTCATCAGCCCACTGAAGAACAGATCACCAAAATCAGATATCCTACAAATAAATAAATAACGTAAAATGTTGCAGCCTAAATATCACAGCATTATATTTAACTCCTTAGCTGTTAGAGGGGCCAGTAACGCATAGCAAGCAAACACAGTGGTTAAGGAAAGTATATGTTAAAAAAAACATAAGGAAGAAAGAAAACTCTTCCTCTATATATAGTAAACATAGCAAATAGCACATTAGTAAGAGTCATGGAGGCTGTCAAAGTCTATATTAAGAGTAGATTTATCATTGAGGTGTGCTAGTCCCTTATTACAGATGTATAAAGACTCACTGTCTCCAGAGTTGCAGCTGTAAAAGCAAAAACTGTGTCTCCGGAGATAGTGTCTGCGGTGGTCACACTACGGGGGTCCAAGCTTCTGTATCGGACCCCCACACATCGTTAACCCTCCAGTGCCAGAAATAAGGAATCTGGCTACATCTGTATCCTGTGTGTATCTGTAGATGCATAATCTTTCTTTTTAGGGCTAAGATTGATGATATAAGGTATGTATAATGCTAGCTAGACATGCAGAGCTTTCCTGTGTGGGTATCTGGATATGACTCAATGAATAAATACAATTGTAAAATAATCTAGCTGACGCTTTTTGCAATGGTTTGCACCACATTGTTTTGTTTAGGAGGCTTAAAATGTCAGTATACATTGGTTTTATTTTGTGACCAATCCCCTGTCTTTATTGTACAATCTTCTTTACCAGTAATGAATTAGTAGGAAGATGTTAATTTTAATAGTATTTGTCATAGATTAATTTATAACAACAAAAATGTTATTGGCTACTGAACCGGTTTGTTGTTTGCCCTACTGCTTACTGAGCATTTTGTAGTTGGAGCAAAGATGTATAGATATCACTATTGAACATTTCTTGACATACTGTACCTCTATAGCTTATAGTGTATTGTATTGTATGTCTTTATTTATATAGCGCCAGTAATGTACATAGCGCTTCACAGTAGTAATACATGTGGTAATCAAATAAATAACAGAGCAGGGGAATAAGTGCTTTAGACATAAAAGTAACATTAAGGAAGAGGAGTCCCTGCCCCGAGGAGCTTACAGTCTAATTGGTAGGTAGGGAGAACGTACAGAGATAGTAGAAGGGAGTTCTGGTAAGTGCGTCTGCAGGGGGCCAAGCTTTATGTATCATGTGTTCAGAATATCCACAGTGCTATTCATATGCTTCTTTAACCAAGTGTGTCTTAAGGTGGATAGAGATGGTGCTAGTTGGGTACTGAGGGGAAGGGCATTCCAGAGGTGTGGGGCAGTCAGTGAAAAGGGTTTAAGGCGGGAGAGGGCTTTAGATACAAAGGGGGTAGAAAGAAGACATCCTTGAGAAGAATGCAAGAGTCTGGATGGTGCATAACGAGAAATTAGGGCTGAGATGTAAGGAGGGGCAGAAGAGTGTAAAGCTTTAAAAGTGAGGAGAAGAATGGAGTGTGAGATGCGGGATTTGATCGGAAGCCAGGAGAGGGATTTCATGAGGGGAGATGCTGAGACAGATCTAGGAAAGAGTAGAGTAATTCTGGCAGCAGCATTTAGGATAGATTGTAGAGGAGACAGGTGCGAGGCAGGAAGGCCGGACAGCAGGAGGTTACAGTAATCAAGACGGGAGAGAATGAGGGCCTGAGTCAGAGTTTTAGCAATCGAGCAACAGAGGAAAGGGCGTATCTTTGTTATATTGCGGAGGAAAAAGCGACAGGGACGAATGTGAGAGAGGAGTCGAGTGTGACCCCTAGGCAGCGTGCTTGGGCTACTGGGTGAATGATCGTAGTTCCAACAGTAATGTGGAAGGAGGTAGTAGGGCCAGGTTTGGGAGGAAGGATGAGGAGCTCTGTTTTAGCCATGTTGAGTTTAAGGCAGCGGAGGGCCATCCAGGATGATATAGCAGAGAGACATTCAGAAACTTTGGTTTGTACAGCAGGTGTAAGGTCGGGTGTTGAGAAGTATATTTGTGTGTCGTCAGCATAGAGGTGATAATTAAACCCAAAAGATGTTATTCGGTCACCTAGACAGAGTGTATACAGAGAAAAGAGAAGAGGTCCCAGGACAGAGCCCTGGGGTACCCCCACAGAGAGATCAATAGAAGAGGAGGAGGAGGTGTTGGCAGAAGAGACACTGAAAGTACGATGGGAGAGGTAGGATGAGATCCAGGATAGAGCTTTGTTCCGAATACCAAGAGTATGGAGAATGTGAAGGAGAAGAGGGTGGTCCACGGTGTGAAATGCTGCAGAGAGGTCGAGTAATATGAGCAGAGTATAATGACCTCTGTCTTAGGCAGCATGGAGGTCGTCAGTTATATTAGTGAGGGCTGTTTCCGTGGAGTGAGCAGTGCGGAAGCCAGATTGTAGAGGGTCTAGGAGAGAATAGGTGTTGAGAAAATGGGGCAAGCGAGAGAATACAAGACGTTCAAGGAGTTTAGAGGCAAAAGGCAGGAGTTAGACAGGTCGATAGTTAGAAAGACAGGTAGGGTCAAGCTTGCTGTTTTTGAGTAATGGTATGACTGTTGCATGTTTGAAGGAGGATGGAAAGGTTCCAGAGCAGAGGGAGGAGTTAAAAATGTGTGTGAGCATAGGGATTATAGTAGGAGCAAGAGTTTTTAGGAGATGGGAGGGAATGGGGTCAAGAGGGTAAGTGGTAGAGGGAGAAGAGGCGATCAACAGCGACACATCCTCCTCTGAGACAGTGGAAAAAGAGTCAAGAAAGGCAGGAGGAGAGTTAGGAAGAGGTGTAGGGTGGGAGGAAGAAACAGAGGGGATGTTCTGAAGTATGGATTCCACCTTTTCCTTAAAATAGACAGCAAAGTCCTGAGCGGAGATGGAAGAAGGAGAGGCAGCTGAGGGTGGTTTGAGTAGAGTATCAAAGACAGAGAACAGTCGGCGTGGGTTAGACTTCTGCATGTTGATTAGTGCAGAAAAGTAGGCTTGATTAGCTTGCGAGAGGGCAGAGTTGAAACAGGATAGCATAAATTTGTAGTGAAGGAAGTCTGCGAGAGTATGAGATTTCCTCCAGAGGCGTTCAGAGGAACAAGTAGAGGAACGCAGCATGCACGTGTGGGAATTTAGCCAGGGTCTAGGGTTTGAAGGGCGAAGGCGGCAGAGAGAAAGTGGGGCATGTAGATCGAGAGGAGGACAAGGCAGAGTTGTAGTTCCTGACCAGGTTGTCAGGGTCTGTAGCAGAGCTGAGAGAGGAGAGGGAGGAGCGTAAAGTGGACTCAAAGTCAGGTAAGTGAATAGAGCGCAGGTTTCTGCAGAACCGGGGGGTAGATGGAGGTGGAGAAGGGGAGAAGCAAGATAGAGAGAATGAGATGAGGCGATGGTCAGAGAGAGGAAAAGGGGAAATGGAGAAATCGGAGAGAGAGAAGTTTTTAGTGAAAACCAGGTCTAAGTAGTGGCCATCCTTGTGGGTGCTGGCTGCAGTTCACTGTTGAAAGTCAAAAGAAGAGGTTAGAGAAAGAAAGCGGGAAGCCCAAGGGAGAGAGGGGTCATCAATGTGGCAATTGAAGTCCCCAAGGAGAAGAACAGGGGAGTCTGAGGAGAGAAAGAAAGAGAGCCAGGATTCAAAGTGAGAGAGAAAGGCAGAAGGGGGATGAGTAGAGGTAGGTGGGCGATAGATGACCACCACATGGACAGTGGTGTAACTTATGTGTACATAAATAATAATTAAGGTTCGAACCATGCAAATGTTACACCTACAACATAGGTATTTTCATATGCATGCTAAAAAGGTTGTGAATTCTGTTTTATAATATTTTTGGAATTTTAACATATTCAGACTATTTTCTCACTGGGTCTATTAATTACATTCCTAAATTCAAAATCTTCTAGAATATTGAACACAATTTTAGAGAAATTTGGCATTTTCATTGTATTTACTAAGGAATTATCTATGTAGAAAATGTGTACAAAAATACATTGGGGTGATGTAACAAGGGACATTTTAAGCAAAATTGGCATAAATTACATCATTTTCATTTTGTATCTCTCTGTGCCAGTGCATCAAGTCTTTCCCCCAAGTTTGGCATAATGTGCATCAGATTCACATTTGGAGAATTTCAATAGGAGAAGTTAGGGAGGAGTTACATAAAGTACAGATTATGGGGGTAGATCCTCAGAAATGCGCTAAATAAGGGCAAATAACGTTACCTTACTTAGGTAATTGATGTTATTTTTCCTTCATTTAACAGGGATCTTCAAAGCTAATATGCATAAATAAGGTTTGTTAGCAAGATCACCATCCTTATGTTACCTGTAGGGACGGGGATGATCGTAGCGCTGAGACTTGGTTTCCAAAACACTGCACATGAACTTTAGTCAAACGGTAAGGCACGTTATTAAGGTAGTGTTATTAACAGAGATTTTCATGTGCGTTACCAAAAGCTAATGCAAAACTTGTTATAATATTAGAAATGTATAATGTTTACACTTGCTAAATTTCTCACTTAATTTTATGGTATGGTATGTAATGTAAAAATGAATGTATTAAGTATTGGTGTACAATAATGTATACCCATACATACCTCAACAATATTAATTAATATTGCATTTGTTTTAATTGCACATTATAGCTGCAGTTCAAGCAATATCCTATGTGTGTGTTTTTTTTAATCAATCAGTTCTGTACTATGAGAAAATACTTGTAGCATTTTAAAAAACAAACAATTTTTAGACCTTTGTAATGTTTTCTATGGCAACCAATTACAAAGTCACTTCCCCATCCTCTTCTGAGAGAGGCTCTGGCACACCCCTTTTGCCCTCTCTAGCAGTGCACCAATTGTATCTAGTGCCTGCCTGGTCACATGATCTTCTACACAAAACTTTGCATTTTGGGTACTCTTCTACAGCACTGACTGATTTAGTGAACTTCCGAGCCGAATCTTTGCTGATAGATCACAGGAGAACGGATGGATCGGCAACTTAGGTAATCACTTGTCAATGTGCAGATTGTATTGATGCACATATTGAATGGATTTTTTTTTTTTTTTAAACGGCAGCTTGAACTGCTGTTTTAATATAAATGAAATATGAATTCATATTGTTCAGGTATGTATGAATATACATTTTTGTACACCCATACTTTATGCATTCATTATTACATTAAATACCATATTAGTTACACAAGCATATCACTTTAATCAGTAGCAAAACAATAAAAAAAATTTACGATGTGTTTCAGACATTTATATAATCCATAATAGATATCTTTGTGTGACACGTAACTTTTTATAATCAAAGGGTTCAGTCCTAAACTCATTGTATTGCTTTTCGGCTATTCCAAGGAATAACTCAATGATAATCAGGGTCTGGATGTGAGTAAGGGCAGCATTTGAAAGGTGCTAAATATTGTAGCATTCTTATCATGTGCTAACATGAACTGAAGTCTGAGGATCCTTGTTAGGTATCATATATGATATATATATGTGTAACCCTCAGACCTCCCTCCCCCCGGTCGCAGATCAGACCCCTAGGGTGTGCTAAGATCTGGCTACATGTGTCTTGGTGGTGCATACCTGTGAGGAACAGGAGGGCCTGAGTCTCCCGTGATGGTATGGGGGACAACAGGGACAGGCTTCTGGGGTACATGCCTTCATCTGGTTCTAGTGGTGCAGCGCCTCCATCTCTGGCAAGCCCTATCAGGGTAGGGTGAAATCCTTCCAGAGAACCCCGGTCTGGGGCGAGAGATTTCAGTCTCACATAGTCTCTTATCAAACAAGTAGCAGCAGCTCTTTATTGTCCACAGCAACACACAGCAGTCAGCAGTAATCAGGTACAGCAGGTCTTCTCTCTCCAGACTGTACCCCTTCAGGATGGTCTGGGGGTTCTCAGTTGTTTCCTTGCCACCACCCCAAGTCACAGGCACTCAGGGTGGAGCCAACTCTTCCCTCACCCCCTAAGCAGGGTGAGGGGCATTGGTCCACCACAGCTCTATAAGCTCTACTCAGGAGCCTGAGCTCCTCCAAATGGGATACATCACTCTCCAACACTGCACTCTCCTGGAACACACTCCACTGTACTCCTCTGAACCCAGGACAGAACTCCTTGTCATTGATAGGAACAGGCAAGACTAACTTTAGACAGCCCTGCCCCTCATGATGTCAGCAGACCCCTCCCCTGTGTCTCTTGACTTAGACACAGAGTCAGGTGGCCTACCTTCACCCCTCAAGGCAGGGCTTGAGGTGGGGGAAACCCATGATAACTACTGGCAGCCTGCCCTTAGCAGGACTTACACCAGTAGGAGGAAAGACATATAGCCCAATTTCTTACCAGGGCTACATATGATTTGCATATGAGTAAGTCTAAGTTCTAACAAACAATCTCTGAAACATAACGCCTGAGTCGCCCCAAAGGTGTCTCCTTAAGAGAGACTCCCCAATATGTCTTCACGGCCCCTGTCCATTAAGCCAGAATGGAAGGGGGTTAACAGCACGAGGAAAAGAGATGCTTCAAAGACCATCTGGTGTTCATCAGTCCCTCCACCCTGCATGTCTGCAGTGAGGTATAGGTATGTGCTAGGCTGCTGTTTCATTCTACCAAAGAATCACTGGGATATTAAACCCAAGTCGCCCCAAAGGCATTAGCCAAGGTGCAGCCAATTGTGTCACTGTTTGCTGCCATTCGCTGGTCTTTGGAAATGTTACAGCTACTCTATTGCATTCTGAAACCCCCAAACTCTCTCATCCCTTGTACCCAATGTTTCAACAAACCCTGCCTATAGAATGTAAGCTCTGTGTTGCAGCGTCTCTTCTAACAACACATTGCAGGCGTATCCTACTTTTTCTAGCACCATTTCAATCCTGTCTGTTAATATTACTAATGTCCATTATCATATCAGTAAGTGTCGATGAAATGTCTTTAAATTGAATGTATAACCTTTGTTCATTTAATGTATTATTATAATTCTGGTTGTTCCTGACTGTCTCGTGTAACAAAATAATTGTAGTTGTTTTCAAACTGACTGTAAAGTATTGTGATGCCCCTTTAAGTGGATGCCTGTATTTGATGATGATGATGATGATGATGATGATGATGATGATCTTTGTTAACATTTAAGGACCTGTAATTATGAAGGAAAATGCCAGGACATTGTAGTGTTAAGCACCTTTGGTGATATGCATTACGGATATGGTTACATTAAATCAAGGTTCTACCCCATAATGAGATGAAGCAAACTCTGTAATTATAATGAGATGTATCAAACTCTGCATTTCCGCGCGCCACTTTTTAATCTTGTATTTTGTCAAACATATCTGACAGGTCAAAGGCGGATAAACCTGTCTTCCATTTGACCAAAACACCAGCAGAAACTGAAGCAAAGTGTATTTTGCTGAAGAGGAGACAATACAGTATGTTAGAATATGTAAACAATATGTAACAATTATTCAAATGGTTTATTTGCTTATTTACCAGATATCACTCAGATTACCATAAGGAGTATAGATTAAATTGTTCTCACTCTCTTTCTCAAGCCCAAATTCATGAATTTGTATTTTTATGATATATAAAAAAGGTAGATTGTAAATGCGCTCTGTGATCTCAACTAGTGCAAATAAAAAATATATATGTGCAAATGACCTGACAATATTTCACTGTGAATTCACACCAATATCTCTCAAACAAATAAATGAATCACATTAAAAAGTCAATAGAAGTGTTCTTCTTTGTATATACTGTACTGTATAAAAAGTTCCTTTAGTGAATAATTCCTTCTGTAAATTATTTTGGACGTTCACATTTGTAGGGTTAATGCCTGTTCCGGATCCTCCTCATCACTGTCACTAAGTAAAGGCAGTCTGTAAATATAATAATAGCCCCATGCTGATTGCTGAGGCAGGAATTGTATATTCTTTCATCTCCTGTCCATATAGTGCACTTCCTTGCCTTATCTTTGGTGTTTAGATCCGATTACAGACAGATAAACAGTCACACTGTGGATAATTGATGCTCATCATGGAAATTACAAGCACTAGCTATAAGCTAGTGACTTAGGCTTTGTCCATAGTGAAAGCGAGCGCAAGGACTACAGTGCTACAGTACTTGCCTCGCGTGAGCTTTCCTCTCCGGCGATGTGTGTACTGTAGGTTTTTAGAAAGAGAGTGAGGGGGTGGGCACGTCATGACATGGAGTGGCATGTCAAGGAAGTGTCATACATGAGAACACGCCTCTAGCAAATAATAAATGCACAATGCCAAGCAATTTACAGAAGTATTCTGCAAACATATATATATACACTGTCATGCATGAAAACATGCCTTGTTAAAAAATGTGTGTGTGTGATACATTGAAATCAGCATTGTACACTACAACATTTTTTTTAACAATTTTATACAATTAATTGACAATACATCAGAAATTTCTCTCCATAAATTATCATTGATATTTATGTCATGGTATGAATTAAAGGTTCACGTTTTTAAACCTCAGAAATCAAATTTTCAATAGTTGAGTTGTCCATATTCTCACAGCAAGCACAACTCAACTGAGAAAAAGCCATTTGAACAGTATCCAGGCAGAATAGCTAACTAAATTTTCATTGCCTGTTAGCCGTGCACGTGCAAGCTCACGCTCACTATGGCCATGCGCTTTGGAAAACGCACGTTTGTTTGAAGTGCGAGCTATGTAGCTCTCTCCGTATCTTGCACTATGGATGAGGCCTTAGGCCAGGTCCCCAGTGGCCGCTACGGCACGCTATGACGTGTAAGCCACACACCATAGCCCTCTATGGGTCAGACCCCAGTGGCTGTGTGTGTGTGAGTGTGCAAAACACTGTGACCTGTACACTGGCAGGGAAGACAAGAATGTTATCTTCCTGTGCCACGACGCGATCACGTGGTCAGCACGCACCAATGGAAGGGCAGATATGTGCGCCAAGCGCACGTGCTGCAGGTATGACTGGGGCCGTAGCTTTGGGCAGCCCAGTAAACTCTAATTTCCATCCATAGAAACCATAACACCACATTCACTACCTCAAACTGCCATATGCTACTGGTGTAATTCTGTGAGTTCACTGAAAATCAGCATATCTTTGTAAGTTCAAATCTTTCAGGACGAGTCTGTTTTTTTTATTGTTTATGTGCAACCATTCATCTTTGTGGTAGCAGCTGAGTGCAAAAAAAAACTCTGTGCTGCTATTTTTTTTCAATCTACTGTACTGTATTTTATTTATGCAAACTTTTGTTTTCTAGCAGCAAAAAAAAACTAAATAAAAGTTAGCAAAATCAAATTTAAAAAATTACTTTTTTTTTTTTAAAGAAAGTAAGCAAAATGGAGGCTTTAGGCTTTTCCACTTTAGGCTTTTCCATGCCTTTGCATAGATTTGTACACAGAAAACCAGGCAGACAAACTTTTGCGAGTTGGCAAAGATTGACAAAAGTTTAGTGAATGTTCACGGGCCGTTCTTCAATAAGTTCCCCATCTCTACAATTTATGGTTATTATTGTAGTTAAAAAGAATTTCAAGCAAATTTGCTGAAGAAGGCATTTTTGTCACCACAAAGTTTAGTAGATAATCAGATGCTAACATGTAGCAGATTTTTGTCAATGCTGATGAGTTTCAGAAATATTTGCAAGGGGCAAAAGTCGCTAATTCTCCAGTTTCATTGCAGTGAACCTGTAGTAGCACAGATGCATCAAAAACATAAATGTAATAATCAGCATTGGATGTTGGTTCTGCTCTTAACACATTTCCTTTATAAGACAAACTGTACAAGTGACGTGAAACACATTTATACATCCATCATTGCACCAGAGCACAACAGCACCCCAAAGCAAGTAAAATACGACATGACATTTTTCATTAGTGTGTCCTGATTTCTATGCAATATTGTAGAGCAACAATTTATTTAATTAGCACTCTCATTATTCATATTTGTATCTGTCACAGGGGCAACATTGACATGGGTTGCCTAACATTGACTGTGCAGATAGCAAAGCCCCAATGTTCAGTCTCAAAGGAACTATTTGACCACTGCAGTAAAGGAGCAATAAACAAAAACAACATTGCAGCCCACTCTAGTTTATGTAGGCAGTCAGACTTTTATCGCTGTAAAACCTTGAAATGGATGTATGAGCTTTGCTGCTATAAACACGGGATTGTTTACAGCTTTGGGATGGCAGGTACCAATACTGGCCTAGAAGATTCAGCAGCCTGAATGTCAAACCTGACTAATGTAGGGAAACATATTGTGGCTTGTTTATGGGGAGTATGCTTTATAAACCCTGAGGGACAATTTATCAGAAATTCATCCACTCTACTGCAGATTGCTTCCTTAATGTTGACTGTTGAATTTCATTGAGCCCATAACTGACTTCAAAATATAGAAACAAAAATAAGCAAAGTATCATTTACATTTTCGTTGGAGTGTATTCATATAGAATATATTGTATTGGAAGATGAGAAGCAAAAAAAAATAGCTGGTACAACAACACTTTAAAAGTAAGATTGGTTCAGAACTACTATAAATCAAATGTAACACATACATGACCTTGGTGAACCAAACATTAGATTATTCTACAGTATGTGATTTAATGGATAACGACCTAAGTGGAAGGTAATAGCTAAAATATTGGTGAATAACATAATATATTGCTTTGATTTAGCCACTTGTCGAAATATAAGGAAGAAAATAGATATGGAAAAAGTTTCATTTTTTATTAAAGTACTGTATATTAAAAGAGATACTCTATATTGTTCAGACAGAGAATCTAGGATGACATGATGTAGCAGTTGTTATGACAACAATTCACTGTTAAGTAAAATTCCTGACAAGCACTGCTAGTATTTATTTGAACATTTCTGTGTCTATGTCTTATGGTGAAAAACTGAAGATTTTGAAAAGATAAACAGAAATAGATTTGGCAAGTTATAGCACTGGCTTTACTTAAGCATGTCATATCTTGCCTCAGCAAACTTAATAAAATAGTTTTAAATATGGATCCTCAGGGTTATTAATTCCAATTTTCATCACATGGAGACGAATTATACATTATTGCCTAATCTAAGCAAATTTGGACAATGCTCTCCAGAGATTAGACTGTTAGGCTCAATAGTACTTTAGTTAATCTCAAAGTTTGCTTTGCACTGCAAGTACCCATACTGTATGTCAAATAGAACCATTTATGAATTGCAAACGAGAAACAATTAACAATACCCTGCAGCCTACTGTACATGTAGGGAATGGTGCCATGTAGAACTGACAAATAAAAGTAAGATAGAAGTAATACCTTTAATATATAATTTACAGTATGCTTAAAAAGAGTATGAGCTTTCAGGACCACAAAGGTCCCTTGTTCAGACAGGTGTTTCCGAATGAAGCTGAAGTGGCATGTGCTATTTGTACAACAATTACATCCTATTAAATCTGGATATACAGTGGTGAATAGAACAAAGTAACATAGAAATGCAAAATAGTATATGTACATAGGGCAGGAATTAGGGTGAGCCTGGGCAGATGGTTAGTAAGTTAGTACAACATAGCAATGCAAAAAAAAGGACAAGCAGATGGGTAGGGAATTACAGTGAAGGTGTGAGGTGTAGAGAGCGGGATATCTGTGTATAGGAATAACCTCCTTACCAAGGTATACTGTATTTATATTACATAGTGAAACATGGATATTTTTCATTATCAATTGGTTAAAATAATTTAACAGCCTACACATAATAAGTATTACTATCTGCATACATAATAAGTATTACTATCTGCATATATAAAATTATGTAAACTGGATAACTCATACTCCTCTTATCCTTGGCAAGAATTGCAACTTCTTACACTACGGTAAAATCCTTATAAGATGACAAAGTTGGTAAAACGTGTAGTTTTTTTTATTCAAATTTCTAAAGTGAGGGCAGTGCTACACCACCCACATAAACATTGTATGTTTCTGAATTAAAACACAAGCATATTATGCACTTTATGATAAGAAAACAGACGTAAGATTTTTTTTCCTAGCTCACCTCAATAAGGGAGAGTTATAGTAGTGCATTATTTGCAAAGTCTTCCTTAAGTAAATCTTAAATTAGTAATGACATTCTATCAAATTAACACAAGGCGTCAATGGTACAGTGCTATACAGATGTAGCCAACCTTACCAACCCCAGTGCCGTGGATGGAATGCTGAAAAGCCAAGGCACTGGGGGAGGGGGCTGCCGTGACACCACTGCAGGGGGTCCGTTCTTTTAATGGGTCCTCCCATGGCGTTACTTCTACCGGGCCGCGGCTGGTTACATCTGTAGCTACAGTATAATGTATATTTTCACACAAACAAGATTTACTGTGTTTATTTTTTATTTGTTTACAAAATCTTTTACCAGGAAATAATAAACCGAGAGTTACCTCTCATTTTTAAGTATGTCCAGGGCACAGAGTTATCATGACAAAAATGGTTACATTAAATGATCAGAGGTTATACATTCAATTTACAGACATTTCAGGACAATTAGAGATAACATATGATTATAGGTGTATGTAACAGTTAAAGACAAGATTAAAATGTGTGACAGCTGGAGTCTTGAAATAACTTAAACTGGAGGTGTTTTTGAGTGTCTGATAGATTGTTCAAGAAGTGAGGTGCACAGAAAGGCCTTGCCCCCACTGCCTACTAAAGCGTCCGCTGTGGCGGACGCTGCACGGACGAGAGCCCTCCCCTCAATGGCGCCGGGTCCGCTGCGAGGGGGGGCCGCAGTGCTCGGGCGAGAGTTGCTCCTGCTCTCAATAGAATTGAGAGCAGGACTCGCGTCGAGCGATTAGGCACGCCCCCCGGCGGTTCAGCCAATGAGGGCGAACCTGCCAGGTGACGTTATGGCCGCGCCCCCGTCACTCCCCCGCCACGCCCCCCCCCTTGTCTCTCTGCCTGCAGTGAGCTTTAGACCGGGGAATCGGCTGAACGCACTGCCAATCTCGCGGGCGCGCGTTACAGCGGCGTTACCGGGGCCTTAGCCTTACAGAAGGAGGAGCGACCAGATTCTTTGTTGAACCTTGGGACTGTAATCAGTCTTTTGGAGTCAGATATAAGGTGATAAGTTCTGCATCTGGCAAAGGTGAGGAGTTTGTTCAGATATACTGTATAACACTTTGTGGACTCATATTTTCAGTTAACATGACCCAATAATTCATCTTATGTCAATTAATCTGTGGCATTGTTTTAAAATGTTTACTTTTAAAATATATGCAATTCTTTTTTTTTTCCTAGGACAATTACAATTTATACCCACCCACATGCTCCCTTATGCCCAAACCACTAAGGCTCCTATTCAATATGCTGTGAAGCCCATTCTTCAGTGCTGGAGAAAAGATAAGCACAGAGAGGACAGTTTCACAGCGTATTGAATAAGGGCCTAAGACATGGAGAAATTATACAAGGGGGACAGAGTTGTGATTATGGTATGCAGAAGGCCTAGAAGGCTACTGTATGTTATGAACAACAAAACCATATTGCAAGCTAATCCAGGATATTAACCCTTATAATCAGAAGGAATTAAGGATTCAGACACTAAAACTGTACCTCAAGTTCGATTCAATTTAGTAAAATATGTACAAGAATTAAATACAAAATAATGAAACGTTACACACTTTCATGCATCATTAGTATCACGTTAAGAAAAAAGGTCTAAGCAAACTCATACAGTGTTTGAAGATTTGTCTCTCCATTACTTCAAGATGGGATAGTAAAAGAGTAAAATGAATTGGCCTCCAGATGCCCTATCATAAAATGCAATATTGTAACCACTTCTCAGGCATAGCAGCTCAATGTAATCTAGATCAGACATGTTTTTTTGTGGAATGTATCCCAGTGAGGCTCGATTAATTGTGCTTAGAAAGCATCTACTCTGTGGTTAGGTTTTTTTCCCCTCAAGGACTTGCTTACTTATTGTGCGGCAATTTATGAATCATGGTTTCATATTGCCTGCCAATCAACAAGTTATTCAAAGTCAGAGTGCGGTTTAGTATAAATCATAGATGAAAATATATATAATTTTTCTGAAATAAGACCAGTAATACTTAAATGTAATCAAGTCAGCTGCTTAATGCTTTTAATAATATTCCAACACAGCAATCATTTCCAAATTCTGCTTCAGCAGGTACTCTTATGATAAGACTACATTCATTGTTGATTCACTCAAAGAATATGAATTGCAGTTACCTCCTAAACATAGAATCATTACTTATATTTAAATGCAGTTTAATAAGAATACAATTATTGTTACTCTCTTTGGTGCTTCTACAATTATACCAATTTGTGTGTGTAGATAAGTAAATTGATACAAATATAAGATCATTCATCTATAAAATAGAGTTTCAGATTGAAATTGTCCATAAATTGCTAAAGCAGGAATATTTTACAATAAAGTACACAATAAATGAGACATTGCATATCCTAACTGTAGTTTTACTATTTATCTCTAGTATGGTTTTGTACAGTATAATTGTAGACCCCCCACCACCCCCACCCCCTTTGGGACTACTATTTAGCTTAATGGATTGTGTGGGCTCATTTAGGTTTCTTCCCTCCCATGATGTGATGTAGGATGACTATGCAAGGTGTATTGCAACTCCATCGTATGTCTTGACCAGTGATCTCACTATAAGGAGATGGAAGAGTATATATAGATCCACCCAATGTCCTAGAAACAGGCTGGGGTCCTCACTGTGAGTCATGTACAGTAAATAGGTTTGTGTGTATGTATAGCTAGGTGTATTAAGAAGTGTCACCATTGGTTGTTTTCAGTTAGGAAACGTGCCCTTTAAGTAAGCGCCAGGTGAAAGGATCCAAAATTGTTCTCACTACTAAATGGGAGGAATCATGCTCTTGACAGGAGTTCTCGGCATAGTAGCTCTGGAACATGTTTGTAAGAGCCCAACCAGAAGGTTCCTAGTGCAATCTTGATCACAACTGTCAATATAGACAAAGCAACAATGGGAGAACAGTATATAGGAAATAATACTTATCCACAAAAACGATGATGTGGAGTACACAGCACAGAGGAGCAAAGAAAATAAAGATAAAGGGGAGACTATATAAGTACGGAAACAGTGGGAGGAATAAAAAGGCCAAAATTGCCAAACAAGTTTAAAAAAAAAGTACACTTTTGCCTTTTTCTTCCTCCCACTGTTTCTGTGCTTATATCGTCTCCCTTTATCTTTAAGTATACATATTATTTTCTATTGCATTGTCCATATTGCCAGTTTTGTGTATACTGTGGTTTTAGCATTAATCTTTTTGTATAGATACATCTATCTGACTTTATAGTAAAATGCTGCTTATTTCTGATTTCACTTTGTCTTGACATCAGTGAAATTTTGAGTGCTGGAACTTCCCTTCTGTTTTGTTGTTAACTTTGTGGGGAGTAGGATACCTCATTATTCCCGTTGCACCTCTTTAGGCAATTATTTGCCAACCGTTTAATTGTGGTGTAGTGCTGTCTATACCATATACTTTAGGTATATTTACTGTACATGTGGTCAAATTGTAACTGTTTGTTTCCTCGTACTTTAGATAGGAAGTTCTACTGGGCCAGGAATTACCTCTTTATTGATTATAATAAAATCTGTAGACCTTACCCTTGTTTTAATATTAGACACCCCCGTTTAACCAAGGGTTGGGAGGAGTACTGTTAAGAACTGGTGTCCTTCAATAGCCACACCTCGGCCAGGGACAAAATGATTCACTTTGCCATCTGCCTGACACATACTGAATTGAATTTAAAATAAATAAACTCTACAAACTACAGAAAGTGATTCCATTGACTTCCCACAACCAGAACACGGCACAAAGTGTTATTAGGTGGACAAATCTAAGGTACCTTATTTATGATTAATGGGTTATGGTGGTAGACTAAACAGGATCGGAATCCAAATCAAACTCGGTTATTAAGAACAGTGTGAACTAAACCATCTGATGGAGAGCACCTGTCACAGCATACTTTTCAGCTCTACTTTACACTGAGTGTTCAAACCTTTACAAAGCATGTTACCCTCTTCTGGGATACATAACTATATCTAAAAAGGAGTCTTTTGCCATGAGACACCTTCTGGTGCGAGAAGACACCTTACAGTCCATTTGTTTGAATAGGCTTTAATGTATGCCAGCACCAAAGGTGCCTTATGGCAGAACACTTCTTAGTTAATATGGCCCACTGTCTTTATTCTTTAGAAGTACTAACTCAAGTCACCAGCTCACTTTGTTATATTATTTTTTCCGTGCATCTGCTTTATTTGTTGTGCTTCACCTTGTTTTTACTTCTGTGTGTCATAAAGCCCATGTTTTGTTTAATGTCACCTGGCCTCCGTAACTCATAGCCCTCAGTATATGACTTTGTGCTTGAAGTCCTTTCAAGGTTACAAACCTTATTAAAGTTCAACAAAATAGATATCCCTTGACGATATGCTAGTTGACAGACCCAACAGTTGATCTAGCTCATACTGCTAAAGCTACTGCTCAGGAAAACAGTCGTTGTGGGTTATAATGCTGTAAGGCCTTAAACCAGTACAGCATTTCAGTCATTAGTTGCCTTAGGATTGTCAATTCAGTATAGTTCTTATGGATAGCCTTTTAGGAAGTGTGGGATGTGACTCATTTAAATATACTTTGCATATCTTCCAGGATACCTCAGGTGTGCTCCTTTTTTGAGCAGGTGTCTCTCCTTATGTTATTTGGAGGGAGCTTTGAGGGGGAAATAAAAGCCTTATTTCAGGTATCAGAATCCAGTTTTTGGATATAAATGTAATCTGTTCCGTGGATTAGTAGAATCTGCAATCTGTGGAACTGTGATCGATCCACGGATTTCTGCAGATGAACGGAGCTGGCCAATCCGTGGCAGATTTTAGTTCCGACAACACATTTTGCCCATCTCTACCTACTGTAGAACTAAAGAGCAAAGATAACAGTGCCATGTTTAAGGGATAAAATATTTGTGATTCATCTTTTTTTTTAACCAACAACGCTAGGCTTTGAATTTCAGTTCAGAGATAGAATCTATTCAGCTAGATTAGCAAGTGATTAGTGTAACTCCCGAAACACACCTCTAAGCAATGCATGGAACGAGAAAACTGAACAAACCTAAAAACACTTGAGATAATTCTAATAAGCAAAGTATATTCCATTGATTAAAAATAACATATATTCCAGGTGTCTCTTCCTCTCTCTCTGATTTTAGGATCTGTATGGTAGTAATGCCACCTTTATGTAAGACAGACGTAATGCCATGTTATTTGAAACTAATGCAAGGTAATGCTAATTAAATCTGACGTTAAACCTATGCTAATGAGTTAATTAGTCTAGCAAATTATTAGCTTTGTGGGTATGCATTAAACTCAGGGAAAATAATTACTATTCTTTTTTTTGGTAACCTGACAGTATTTGCCCTGATTTAACAGAGCTTCGTAAATCTGGCCCAAAATAATGTGAGTGCAACGTTATCATGATGTTATTGGGGGATGTGCCATACAGGCAGATAAAGGCTAGAGATGATCTGCAATAGATACTTTTTAGTCCATGCGGAAAGAAAAAAATGTCCTTTTATTTTTTTTAAAGAAAGTTCATTTTTTTCTGGAAGGACTTGTACATTTACTTAAGAAAGTCAATTACAAAAGCAAATGATTTATACTTTGTTATATGCAATGCAGGACTGTCCGTATCCAGAGTCATTTTTATATGGCTGTCTATTTTTAAAAAAAATCTACAATTGCATTCCTGTTCATCATAGTTATACTGTACATCTTCCTGCACAAGGCTGTAAAGTACACTCTCACCTGAGAAAATGAGCCTTTATTATATTTAACTTACTTGTTTTCATGTGCCTTTCATAAGTCTATAGTCTCAAGTGTACACTCTCACTTATAAAAATGATTACACGAGAACTGTGATCTGTACAATGGGGGATCTGTCTGTAATGGTACTGTACTTCCTTTAGTCTAGGATAAATCTGTTCAAGAATCAGTGTCAGCAATTTGTGACCTTCTGCTAGTTACTCTTCCTTTCCTTCATGTACAATAATGAAGATTAAATTGTATGAGGAAGACGTTTACTGTTCTTATCTTTGTATAAGAACAGACTCTGAGGCAATCAATAAATAGAAACACAGGAAATTTGGGGGGTGCACTGTGTGATACACCGCAGAACCCAGCCTAAACAATACATACACTCTGAGAGAATAGGCACTCCTGTGTAGCAAAAGAGAAATTTATAGAAGTTATAAATGTAGATAGCTATACAAATTCTTATAACCTTAATATTATTATTTTTTCAGGTTCACAAGAAAAATAGGATCAGCAATTTTTTTTTTACAATTCCAGTAATCACGGGAGGTTTAAAAAGAAGTGCATTTAAGGTTGATTGTAAGGTCTTCTTAATAATGTGGAGGATCAAGATGTAGAAAAACGCACAAACAAAAATGCATTAACGCATGTGTGTGTTAAAGAGAGAGATGATATACCATTGTTTTCAATGCTGCACAAGTTAATAATGCAGCATTAAATATCGGGGTAACAGATGCAATAACATCTGCTATATCAGTAAATGCACAGACAAGCATAACACTGTTTTAAAAAAACTCTGTGAACATAATGCACTTACATTTTAATGAGCCCTTTATCAGGGCCACACATTCTGTAAATTGATGGTAACATACAGCGTCCCTGCAAGTACCTTTGCATCATTTAGTTAGCCACCTTGTGTGCTTATGTAGCCAGGCTCCCCAGAATCACCCCATTGCTTAGGTGTGAGGAGCGTAGGAGAGGTTGCAGCAGTGCGGGGGGGGGGGGACGCTCCGGCGTACCGGAGGCTCCGCAGTATCAGTGCGCCGCCATGTTGAATGCTCGCGCAGGCGCGGCGGGCCGTGGAGGTGGCTAGGGAGCAGAGGTCACGCATGCGCGGCCACAGGTTGTAAGCCCGCAAAAGAGGGAAGGCTCCTATAGGGTTGAGCCTACGGGACTACGAGTCCCAGCAGGCACCGCGAGACCAGGTGACGTTAGGGAACCAATAGGGTGGCCGTAATATCGGGAGGAAGGTTAGAGGTTGCGCAGGGGGAGCACGTTGGGCAGAACCGAGCGGGAGGAGGAAAGAGAAGGAGCTCAAGGTGTGGGGAGGCCAATCGCCCCTGCACTAGGCCTTATACCCCGGCCCAGTTAGGCCCTGAGTCCCCGTAGAGTGGAGCGGATATAGGGACTGGCCCCAGTCAGGTTACAGACCCCTTTACTGTGCATCGGAGCAGCATAAATACAGAGACAGTTGCATTATCTGGTCAGAGGTTTGGGCTCAGACCTCCGTGGCAGCAGCCGCAGCCGACTGGGTGGGATCGCCCCGGAAGGTAGTTCCAGTCTTCAACCGTCGTCTGATCCTTTGTGAAGTTCCTTGGCAGGCCCGGGCACTGGAGTGCTCGGCAGGTAACATCATCATGAAGTGCACCAACTATACCACATATCATATCAGGACATAGTGGCTGCGCAGTCACACACATATATCTCACTTGAGGGTGGGGGAACATTGAGTGTGGGTACTGGACACGGGGTGGGAGCACCCGGTGATGGGGAGTAGCGTCCTGCGAGACGCAGTAGTTAGTGTCTCCTCTAGGGAGGGACACCTGTTGATATATGCATACTGCTGGTTGCGATAGTAAAGTCATTGGTTATTTTACATGCTGTGTGTGTGGAGGATATATGGTTGTCCTGCGAGGAACCACTTCCCCTCTGGTGGGAGCCATCGCAGGTGGAGGCGCTGCAACAATTAAGAGGTTATCAATATTCCTACGTGTGGCCCAGGCTCTCCGTGGCGGAGGCTCAGGCCCTGCGAGCCAACAGGTTACACAGCATTGGTAGCGTACTGTTTTCACTAGGAAACAGGGCTACACTTATATGCTTCTACTGACATTTATAGGACTTGTCTGTAGCTGAGTACAATTATATCATTTATTTTTTGGTTTATATGAAACTGAGTTACACTATTTGGGGATTTGTATCTTTTTCAGCTTCATTTCAGCAATTCTTTGGTGGTGCTGTATCGAGGAGAATTTGGAGCAAAATGGATGCAAATTGTATCATTTTTATCTTGCGTCTCATTGCATCGTTTGCGTTAGCTTACGATTTTGGGTAACGATATGCCAGTAACCACACTCTTTGCTTTCTATCTGTTTAATAAATGCAATCAAACCCTTTCAGGAGTAACAACATGGTGGAGCAAGTTTTAGGAGTTTGTGAAAAATATGGGTGACTTATTATTGTACAATGGATTTTATTTTACACCCATCTTAAGTTAATTGTGCTTAGCTTGCCACCAGTTCACAACACTAAGTAGCCAAGCTCAATCTGACACACCTGCTGCTGTTGAATGGATTCTTGGATTCTACAAGTCCCTATCTATAACTGTTACATAGGCCCAGACTCATATATTATCTCTGTCCATGAAATGTCTGTTGAATGTTGAATGTATTACCACTGTTCATTTAATATAACTGTGTATTACCATAAGTCTGTGCTAAGGACATACTTGAAAATGAGAGATAACTCTCAATAAATTACTTCCTGGTAAAACATTTTTATAAATAAAAATAAATATATTTTACTAGAAAACTACAACTCAAAAGATCACTTAGAAACACAACTGTATGTGAAACATAATGTGAAAGATTTAAAAGATCAACTCCACAGTGTTACAATATTATAAAGCTGTTTTACAGTGTTGTACATGATACCTTGTACCATGATACTCTTCTTGGACTCTATGCATACTGTATGTAATAGCAGGAATTATAAAATGGTTAACTTTCAGGAAAAGCTACTGTAATTGCTTTTTTAAAGCAGATTTCAGATAAAAGAAAGGATGTAGGCATCTACGTGAAGCTATAGTGCTTCCTGGATGTCTCGACAGCAAAACATTTCCATCATACAGAGCAACAATTGTGTTTGTTTCTCTGGAATATTGGCCCATACTGTAATTTTAGTACTTAATGCAAAATAACATAATCACTAGAGATGTGAGAACCAGTCCAAATCAGTTTCCCAGTTTTTCTTAGATCAAATTCGTCCCACCCACCCCAATCTGCAGATTGGGCACTAAAAAAAGCTACAGTAAAGTATGTGGATCAATCAATCCATGTATTCCACAAACCATGTCCGGATTGTTAAAAATCCACACATGGATTAATCCAGAGAGAGAGAGAGAGAGAGAGATCCACCTCCCACGGATTAAGATTTTTAACAATCCGGCCACGGATTTCAGATTACTGTCTAAAATAACATACAAAATTTAAAAATGCAGAATTGGCTTTTTGAGATTGTTCCGCGGACCAAAGGAACTGGCGAAAATCTGAATCCGCAAAACAAAAATTGCCCATTTCTAATAATGACACATTTTAATGGAGGACAGCCATTTGGATTATTTTCATTCTATATTATATACTTGGTCCTTAAGATGCTGAAAATTGAGGGCAAGCATTATTTTTCAGTAAGCCTCTAAATATGTTTTATGTTACTTATTGTATAAGTATAAAGTTGACCAAAATATTTCCCAATGAGTAAAGGATATTGATACTAAATAAAGATGTTTAAATGGTTTTCAAAAGTTTGCAAATCTGGAAAAAAAATTGGTGTATTTTTGTCCGCTAAATATCTTTCAAAATCAGCAAGCATTGTGAAACTGATATTGACTTAAATGAATGTTTCTGTGCATTTACTGCATATTCCCCTATGTGAATATGGACTGAATAGTGAGGTATAGAAAATGTTTCTTTGTTATAGACAATTTGTAAAACACTGTCCATGACAATTTGTTTTTGTGATGTTGGTTGCTCTATACAGGCACAATGGACTATATTCACTATTTGTTTCTATTCATTTGAATGGGTTAAAAGGTGTCTACTGGGCCAGAAGGTGTCTTTTAAAGCAACAATGTTTAGTAAATATACCCCAATATGTATTTTTAAAGGACCAATCCCTCCTAGGATGAAAGTGAACGAAGGACAGTGGCATGTTTGACAGGTTATATGTATCTTATTTTATTATATTACGTAATCACAATATATACAGGCATTACATTACCACCATAAAATAGTAAAATTACAGTTTTATGACAAAAAAAGCTATTGAACCAACATTTTTGCTTAATAATAGCACATTTAAAAATTATAATACTAGTCAACATTTTAGATCTATAAGGGGAAGATTAATTTTGCTCTGGTGAAGGATATCCCACCCAATCTGGCAATAACTGCCAATAGTGGAATACACAAAAAGTTAATAAGTGATGTTTATGGGAAAAAAACATAGTCGTTGTTTGTGTCTCTTTTATCCAAATATGCTTACACTATATAATATACTGTATAATAATAATAATAATAATAATAATAATTCAGTAGCTACTTATAGAAGTATTTTATGGTTGTATATTGCCCACAGAATTTTTTTGGTACAAAAAAAAAATATTCCTTATTCATTTGCCACTTGTAGCTTGTTTAATATACTATGTTTTGTTTCAACTTAAATACATGTTATCTTTACCTACATGTTACATTTCAGGAAGCAAATGTGTAGTACGTTTGCGTAGGCATGTTTATTACTGATCCAAACATGTTCTACAAATATTAGATGAAGTAGAATTTCTGTAGATGCATTATGTAGAATCCTATGCTGAAGTAGCATTGCTCTTCCTAGCTTAATTCACTGGCAAATACATTACCTTTATCTTCCCTGAAATCCTTCTGAAGATAAAGTAGGCTATATCACTCATTCAGTATTTTCTCAGCTAGAGAAGAACAAGTGTATGTTTTACTATTATAATCCCAAACACTCTGTGCTGAGTATACATGTTGAATATCAAGTGTGTATAATTAGCATTTTGGAGTAAAAAAAATAAATAAAAGATGAATGCATTTTACTTTCTGCCTTTTATCCTTTGAATTAGATAAACAGACAGGGTAACTTTTTCACAGATGTTGGATTTCAACCAGCAGGTTTGTCAATCTGTGTCTGCCATATCCGTCAACGAACAAATGACAGTGGCCACTTACAGTGATTACAAACTGCACCAAACATACCGTACTAACATACTATATGTCATATCCCTCCCTACAAGAGATTGGTTACTTTGATCATCTTCTTTTTGATTATATCATCACATTACATTTTAGCTTCTTTCTTTAACTCTCTCCAGGGGTTCAGATGTCATTCCTGTATACCTTACCAGATGAATCAGTTTTTCTTTTGCTAAATTGTCTTCCGGGAAAGATGAAGAATTTGTGCATTGATTTTGACCACAGACTTGCTTCAAAAGGGGTATACGAGATTACTGACCTTTCTTGTGATCAGATTAAGGTGGTTATTTTCACATTATTAAGTAATTAAGGAAGAAATACATTAGGAAAGAGTTTGGTTCAGGGACTGTCTATCTTGACATAAAAAATGTGTTATGCATTGACAGCTAACCTAGATTCCATTCCTCCACATCCCTCTGAACCACAAGGGAAGACGAAATGTATTTTTTACATCACATTTTGCCTAAAGGCTCTCAGTAAAATTAAATTTTCTTACTGCATTGATTTTTCCATTATAAGTTGTAACAGTCTTTAGTGTTAAGAAAAAGGGATGTAAATGATTTAGCAATGATAACTGCAGATGCTTCAGGACTTCTTCCTGTTTTCATAATAGGCTTCTCTCTTCCTTGGTGGCCAGTTTTTAAATATCTCTAATCGACAAGGATCCATTATCCTTCTGCTTAAAAAAATATTTGTATTAAAATGTCAAGTGTATCTGTAGTAAAATATGTTAATAATATCCCAAGTTCTTTGGAAAAATCAGCAATATACTCTTAAAGTTAAAGGGAACATTTAAGAAGTATAGTGCATATGTAGAGCAAGCCATCTTTCTTCTGTAAATTGGAGCTAAAACTGCACTATAAAGCATAACACCTAGATCTGTGTGGCCCCATTAGGCAGTCAAGAACCACTAGATCTGGGTCTGTTAAATGTATTTACTGGTTGACATGCCTTATGGCTAAGGACTCAAGTACAAGTAGAAACAACAAAGGAAGTCTAAGATGCAAAAGCTCTGATTTTGCAGACTATTTTTCATGCAACAGATGGTGACTTTGGATCCTATATATTAGTTACAGTATATCACGTTGATAAGTCCTACTGTTAATTGCTTAAAAATAATAATACAAAAAAAAGAATGTTTTAAGGGTATACAGTATTATCCATAAGGATGAACATTTACAGGCCTCCCAAAATGTTATTTAGTGTTTAAACCACAACAATGTCTTCACATAAATGTGTTTTCATGATCTTACAATACATTATGTAGAACTGCTACCAAATCTTTCAAAGCCCTAGTATGTGATTCTTGATATGTTTCATAGACAATTAGATAGATTTCATGTATAATTTGAGACACAAGTTCCTTTCAATATTTGCTGCCCTTATTTATGTTGAAATGACTACTTGCTGTATAAATGAAAGGTAGAGTGATATAATAAAATGATGAATCAGAAATTAAGACAAATTACTGATAATTATACATGCCCATATTTGCACTGCTATGTTGTTCCATAAGACTACTTGAGGTGCCTGAAGGTGTTTTATGGCATAGCGTTGCTTAGTAAATACTGTATGGGCATAAGCACTTAAACAGCCAACAAGAAAACATATATTCATTAGGACACATTAATGCAAGTCTTCTTTAAAAGAAAAAAAAACAAACAAACATTATCCTGAAACCAAGAAATATTCAAGAAACAATATGTAAAGATTTCTTGAATTATTGAAGCATATTAATTCAAGTATAGTAATAGCACATGTACGGAAACAGAACATGGTACAAGTATGCTGCTGGTAGGGTCATTATTTAGCCGTTGAAACTCTTACTTTTTATCTCCAGAACCTTATCATGTTGTTGTCTGCAGTGGAAACACTGTATGCCAAGAGATAATGGTAACAAAGCAAGGTTGCAGACCTGTCTGAGACATGAATATACTCACAAGTTATATTTTTATTTGCTGCATGCTATACGGTGGCGGGTTTTTGTCATTTTTCTGCCCCACCATAACTTATATAATGTTATGTTGTTGTCGAAATTAAGAGCTTATCTATGGTACAAAAAACACATCAGTCTTTTATTGTCATCTTCACCAGACTTTGTGCTGGCTCTTTTTAATGCATTTTCTGCTTTATAATACGGTGACACTCCTAATTCATAGTTGTGGCATTCAACCAAGCCCGTTTCATATGGCATAAGGATATACATTATGTGAAGCTATTCAAGGTGTAGATGAAATGCTCAACTGTTTTTTTCTAATTTGTATCTTTATACATTAATGTGCATGTGCTAAAATCTGCAAAGAGATGCAATTGCATTATTTTTTTTTAACATATAGAGGCCTATGCAGAGAGCAGCGAGAAGGCTAATATCACCAGTAATTTGCCAAATTTGCCTACAGCAATTCAGAACATGGCGAAAAACTGACGAGCTGAGTAAAACCCGCCAGTTTTGTATGTGTTCTTAAAAAACTCGCCGCACGGGTGGCGAGATGCCATATCTCGCCAGTTTTAAAATCCGCCGTATTCTAGTAGCCCCGATCAGCATCTCAGCGCTAATCGGGGCTATAAAATGGAGAGATTTTCTCCAAATCGCTCCGCCCAACAGAAGTTGGCAAAAAGCTGCTGCTGAGCGGCGATAGGTGACATAAAAAAAAATCTGGCCCTTTTCCTGCCTCGGATTGATGCAGGGGGGCTCCAGAGCTGATACCCAGGAATATCAGCACCGAAGCCCCCCCCCCATGCATCCGAAGCAGGAATAATGCATTAACAGCCCAATTCATTACCTTAGCGGCCAACCGCTAAGGCAATGAAGGGGTTAACCATCCATTACCATGCTTTCTGTGGGGAGCGGCAGTGGATTAAGGGGGTATTTGGAATTTGGGGGGGTGTTTATGGTTTCCGGGGGTGTTGCGGGTCAACTTAACCCCTTCATTACCATAGTGGTTAATACAGCAACGGTTATGAAGGGGTTAAGCCCACAAGCGACCCACCCGCAACCCATAAACAACCACTGTGGGGGCGATTACACACTGCACCCATCCCTGCTAACCACAATATATATATATATATATATATATATATATATATATATATATATATTATTTTACATATATATATATATATTATTTTACATATATCTTTATAAATGTATGTAAAATATAATTATGATTAAGCAACCTACAAAGAAATGAGAAAGGATATGCATGTAGCTATTTAAAACATCCGATCTGCAATTGACAACATCACTGCCAAATTAAAAACAAAGCCAAATGAAAATAAAAACACATCTCATAAGAGAATAAAGCAAGCACCTATCCAAAGCAGTAAAGAGTAAATAGGTATAAAACTTACTATTGAACAATGTGTGCATGAAGCAAATAATATTTACATCATGTACACAATTGCAATCAATGTTCCAAAACAAATACACACTTGAAAGTAAACATTCTATATAAACAAAGCAAGTCGACAATAATAAATTAACAACACACAATTAATGCCATACTAAATACATTACAAGCAAATCTAAACAAAAATCCCTATTCAAGATTGGCAGACAAACACAAAACCAGTGCAAAAACAAATTTATTCCTAACTAACACGATCATAAACAATCTAAATGCACCAAATAAGCCACATTAAACCATTAAGGCAGGGTCCCAACATATACCCATGCAATCATAATCATCTGAAATGAAAGAAGTAATTCTACATTACACTGCACACACAAAATAGTAAGCAAACAGGGAAAAGACTTGTAGAAGACATGAAAAATTGCAATAAACATTTGAAAAACAACCCTTTAATAAACATGTATGTATATAGCTCAAGAGGGATATATATATACATACATGTATCTCGGGAAGCAGGGGGTCCCCGGACATAAAACCAACGCGGTTCATCTCCGGAGACCCCCTACACATCTACAATAGTAATCAAATTGTTATGTACACATTTTTTTTTCCAGCCGAGATTTATGCAGAGAGAGGCGGATATCGCTCTCTGCTGACAGATCTCGCCAGCGGAGCCCTTCTCGCCAGGGCTCGCCATCTCTCTGCCGGATTCCTCACACAGATACGCGCACCTTCTTGCATACTGCGAGGGGAATCCGCCAAAAACATGGAGAGTTTTAAGTATAGCGAATGGCCATTCACGTAGTTCTCTGCATAGGCCCGATAGTCTTAAAAGTAAATAAACTAGGGCTGTGCCTGAAATACTAATTAATGCAGCAAACCATCATTTTTCTTTTAATTATTTAAACACTCCCATTAGTCCTGCACTAGTGCATCCCATCAGTTCTGTAGCTATTATACCTGAACTTCATCCATCCAGCAACGTGATGAAATGGCCTCTGACAGAAATGCTCCCACTGAAACCTGCAATGTGGAAACCTTGAAAAAAGGGTAAATCCTGCAATTGGACATTTCTTCTGGATTAAAATAGTTTTGCATCTCTGCCATCATATAGTACAGGGGTGCGCAAACTTTTGTTGCTGCGACCCCTGCCTTGGTTCCCCTTGTGCTAGCGCCGCCCCTTACCTTAGTGCAGCGTCAAATGATGCCGCGGGTCATGTGATGTCACAACACGTGACCTGTGGCGTCATTTCATGCTGCATTGCCATGGCAACGGGGTCGTGTGCTGTCACATGACCCGCTGCGTCAAATGATGTTGCCATGGAGACGCATCCAGAAGCTGGATGAATCTCAGTAAGTTCTGGTTGTAGAGGCCTTGCGCGCTCCCCCGGCATTTAATTTAAATGCCTTGGGGAAGAGTGCAGGGCCTCTGTAACTGCCGTGCCCCCCCTGAAAAATCTTGTGCCCCCCAGTTTGCGCACCCCTGATATAGTACATAAGTTGGTGTTTAAAGGAGATTGCATCTTTTAGGTTGTTCTATTCGTGCTATTGTCATCTTCCTTCCCACCCCCCCCCATACATGTATATGTTTGCTCACAAACTATTTTATTGTTCTCCTTATATTAAGTATTGAAAACTACACAGGGTGTGAATTTACCAGGCACTAATTTTCTTAACTGTGAAATCTGTGACATGTTGCATTTCTGTTTTGTAAGCCACACAGCAGAATATTGTATGTATGTGTCTTTATTTATATAGCGCCATTAATGTACATTGCGCTTTACAGCAGTAATACACATGACAATCATATAAATAACAAATAATACAAATAACACATAATGGGAATAAGTGCTTGAGACATAAAAGTAACAATAGGAATGTGGAAGGAGGTAGTAGGGCCAGGTTTGGGAGCAAGTATGAGGAATTCTGTTTTTGCCATATTAAGTTTAAGTCGGTGGAGGGACATCCATGATGATATAGCAGAGAGACATTTAGAAACTTTAGTCTGTATAGCAGGTGTAAGGTCAGGGGTTGAACAGTAAATTTGTATGCATCAGCATAGAGGTGATATTTGAACCAACTGTTGTAAGTGCTTAATGAATTGTTCTAGGATTACCTCCAGTTCTGAATTTTAGAAGTTACCTTTTGCCTTTATTATATATACTGTGTAGGATGCCTTTGAGGCATGTGTTGGTCTTATCCATGCTTCAGCTACTGTACTTAATTCACCTCAAATACAAACTTTAAACATGCTCTAATATGTAAACTAAACTGTATTGGTATTGCTCAATACCATTTACAGTAACTTTCCTAATTTGGAAAAATACAGATATATCCCTCGAGAAAGAATAAACGAAAAAGTTGACTATCTAATACTACGATATTACCTCTTAATTAACACATAAGTGCTAAACTTATCCATAACAAAGTTCTTATAGTAACTCATTATGGGACATATTTAATAAGCAGTCATTTACCACTGGATATCTCATGTTTCATTCACTTTATTGGGCTGTAGGTACAGTTATTGCCAGACTCACTGACTCCGGCACAGCAGTCCATTTTTTGGGCTATTTTGGATCTGCAGCAGATCGTCTGGTTCTTTTGGTCCACGGATTTCAGTGGATCAATCTGAAAAAGGGCGATTTGCCTTTTTCAGATTTTTTTATTATTATTACCAGTACACTCCACAGATTCCACAACCCATGGATGGATTTGTAGAATTTAATCCCTGGATTCAGCAATCTGTTGATGAATTCTTAAGAATCCACCAATGGATTGTTGAATCTGCGGTTTGGAGTCTAGAAATCCATCAACGGGTTGTATCCAATGGTGGTTTTTGATGATTCCGCATGGATTATAACCAACCAAATCCGTTTGTAGATTTTACACCATGGAACGGAATTTTTGGGGGGAATGCAAGAACATCCAGGAAACAGCAACACTGGAGACAATAAGGTTAGCAGCTGCCAGAAGGTTAGGGCTGTTATATACAGCATGCGGCCGCACCTGTGCACGTGCCGCGTGCGTTTCGTAAGTATATTGTGTGAGTATACAGTGTTTGTGTGTTTGTGTGTGTATGTATATGTATATGTGTGTGCTTGTGTGTTTATGTGTAATTTATTATTTATTAAAAAAAAGAACATTGTTAAAAATAAAAAATGTATTAGATTTGTGCAGACGCCCAAATACATACACATATACATACATGCATACATATATACACACACACATATACATACATTCAAAGCCGGTAGCGGCGCGAAAAGATGCATTTCCTCATCTTCGCCGCTGTCTGTCGGCTCCCCTCTCCCTGCCGTGCGCGCGTGCGCGGCCCTTGTATAAAAAGGCTGACTAACGTCAGCAAACTAAAATTCTGCGCGAGCGCATGGCGTAGCACGCGCCCGGCACTATAGAACATGCCTTATTGAGAAGAACTTCTTTGTAAATACAGTATTGCCCTATATCTTATTTATCTATAAACAACTGCTCATAGGCTAACAAACACATACCAATAACTAAAGGTTTGCTTATAGACGCACACAAACAAACACCATAAAAACAATTAATTTTAATTACAGTTCTTCCTAATAGATAAACATGGGGATGAGCAGTTGTCTGTCTCACAAGTACTAACTCTACTTCTTCCGTGTGTAACGGTGTTTCTGGCCCGGCCTGACCCACCCAATCTCACATTGGCCCCTGTGGTCTAACCGGACCCCATTACAGTGTGAATATGCCTGATGGTGCACCTGCTGGCTACAGGACTCCTGAGTCTCCCGCATGATGGTGTGTGGGGAGAACCCGTCAGACAGGCAGCTGAGGTAGTGTGCTGAGTCTCACCTAGTTCCAGTGCAGCGCCTCCACCTCACCAGGGTCCCTGCGTCCGCAAGGGGATGATCCTGGCGAGGAACTCCTCCGTGGTGCTCCTCTCTGTACACTCATTCCAGATAGATACACGAGAGGGTTTCTGGCTGAACTCATCTTTATTGACACGGTGGGCATAGCTGCCCTCCACAAGGAGTATCTTCAGCCGCTCATCTCGCCAGTGCTCCCTTTAGTTAGGTATGTCACCCAGATCAGGGATTCACTTATTCCCGCAGGAATCACTGTCCTGTGCCAGGTCCCTGGACACAGCCTCCCATGGAGTTACTATAACATAACTGACACTCTGATAGAACTTGAACTCCTTCCTCAGCTCTGACAAGAACTGGAACTCCTTTCTCTGCAGAACAACTACTAACAACTTTAGAACACTGTGCTGTGCCTTATGTAAGCTTCTGAGGCTGACACATCTCTGACATCACTAACCATGGAGTCAGAGCATGTGACCAGTCCCAGCCATACACAGAGCACCCCACCAGGGGGTGAGGGGAAACCTCCATAATTACTGCTGGCATGCCCACACTTACCAGGCCTTACTGCCAACAGGAGAGATGACTGTAGGCATTTTACATGACCGCTACATTCTCCCCCTGGTGAATCCCATCGTCCTCGCTGGGACCTAAATTTGTATACCTCTTTCCAGGAAGCACTGTAACGGAAAACATAATTAACATCACACAAATTTCCTCATAATACAGTACACATGAATACAGTCATCCGCCAAGCCCGCCCCGACCAGCAGCCACGAACCCGCGTAATGTCTCAGTACCCCCTTAATAATAGTGATCTGGGTCAGGTTTCCTCACTTCCCGGTTACCCATATCCAGAACCGTAACATAATAATGCATAGGTGATCCTCTCTCTGGCACATAGGTCACCCTATGTTTGTGAACATTTCTCCCTATGCTCCACACTCGCATCAGGGTGTCTATTCTTTCTTCCGCCTTTTTACCTACAATGTCGCTCCCCCTATTGGCTAAATACAGCTCTATAGTTTCTTGGAGCCACGTTTCCCTATTGTCCTCAATTTCATCCATCAGGGGCTCCGGAACATAGGGATACTCCAACCCATGGGATTTTTTATATTTGGCTATTATAGCCCTCTCCGCCCTACTGACCCTGGTCAGATCAGCATTACCTGCCCTCCCAGGTAACACACATGATAGGGGCTCATCAGAATCTACTGGGTCTGACAGAGTGTCAGGACCCATTGGCGCTATGTCTCTACGCTCCAGCTGGAACCACCTCTTCTGTAGTTCCCTGTCCCTCTGCTCGGGTGTAAACTCTCCCTCTTTCCACCAGAAATCTACCACGTCCTCCCGCCGGATGAGGAACCGAGTACGGTCCATCCATGCGGAATACCCCTCAAATAGTGGAGCCCACCACCTGGTCTCCTTAAAGGGATTAGGCCCTGGTTCCCGGTCGTCATCAAACGAAAATACCCCTGACGACCTTGTGGATCGCGAGTTGAACCACCTCGAGGACCCCGGAGCCTTTACTGCCGGTTGGGGTGCTGTATCCGCCACCCTCAATTCCCCTCCTCCCCGTGAATCACCTTCCGTAGCTCCACTGAGCTGCCTCTCCCCAGTCCGTTTTTCCTCCCCCCCCCAAAGGTATGTCCACAAGTTCCAAGCTGGGCGGTGAACCCGGTGACCGTGTGATAGGGGTAGGGGCATTAGCTAGGGCATGGGGTTGGGTATAGGGGCAGGGAACGGGACCCCACGGGGTTACGACCCGCTCCTGGCTGTCCGTAGACTGGTCCAAGGATGATGTCTCACCCTCCTCAGTCCTGAGATCGTCTCTCCGATTTCTGGGCAATACGAGCGGTCGGGGACCTTCCCCCAATCGCCGAAGCGTCGCTGCTTCCCCTTCCTGGGTTCCGCCGTCGCCACCGGAAGTGACGTCCTCCCCGGAACCGGAAGCGTCGCCATCTCGCGTTGGACCCCCATGCGGGATCTCTTCTCCCACGACATCCGGTTGCTCCGCCGTCGCCACCGGAAGTGATGCCGTCCCTCCACGTGCGCGTTGGGCCTGGCGCGGCCCTTCCAGCGCTTCGCCAGCTGTTGTGACCAGGTAAGAGATAGGGCTTTTTGGCTTACCCATCCGCAGGGGTGTAGGCGTCTCTCTCCCATCTCCGCCAGGTCCTGGGATGGCGGGACTCCGTCGGTCGGATCGCCGATCTGCGGGGGACATCCGGTCACTCACCCCACGGGGCGTCGTTCTCCCCGTCTGTCTTTTCCGCTCCGTTCTTGCTACCGCCAGCTCACGGAGGTCCTCATCAGAGTAGTCCCCTCGCCCCGACCTAGGGGTCTCGGGGCGGGGTGAAAGTCTCTTTGCCCCTGTCGCGGGGTTTAATCCAGCCGCCTCAATGGCCAGTGACCCAGCCGACTTGACCGGCTCCAGTCCCCTGTCTCCGGGACTCGCGCGGTTGATCCACAGCGCGCCCGGGGACTCAGCAGAGCGCCGTGTCACATCCACCGGGGGGTCAGCAGGCTGTATTGGAACGAATGTGGGCATAGGCCACAGATACAAAGTCCCGCAATGAGGGCAACGTGCCATCGTATTCACTGTACCTCCGGGCAGCCCGCATTGTAGGCAGAGCCCGACTACCGTCTCTGTATTGGCCACCCTCACCACCAGCACCCCGCCGGGCACTGAGTAGGGCTGGGTGGAGACCATAGTGCCCACAGTGGAGGAGCAGGCCATTCTTGGTACAGGAGTCACTTCCTGTACAGGTCTCTCCTTCTCTGTGGTTCCTCGCAGCTGACTGGTGGAAGTTGCTGGATCCGCCACTCCCTGCTTCGGCTCCTCCCTTCTCTGACAGAGTTGGAACCCGCCCCCAGGGGTTGCAATAATGGGCGGGTCCCACAGGGGAATATCATGCCCCTTAATTAAGGCCGCACCTCTCTAAGTCCTGGTGGGCGCGGTCTGCGTTTTCGCGCCAGTCTCCTCCCCAGAGCTGGAGTCCTTTCCCGCGGCTAGTTCCCGCCTTCTCCTTGCAGCAGCTTTTTGCACAAGGTACCTTTGCTTGCAAATCACCTCCACGGCCGGAACTACTTTTTGTAGTGGCGCCGTCTGGATATCAGTCCCTGGGCCCAGTGGGTGCATTCCCACAGGCCATAGTTGAAAGTCACTCCCCCTGGTAGAAATCAGGGGAGGGTCCCATAAACTCAACGGTTGACTCAGCACAGGGGCTGAATTAGTCACTGTCCATCCCGGCGCAGCCATAGCTTTCGCGCCATGCCCCCCTTCAGGGCGGGGCTCTGCTGTTCGCGCCATTCCCGGCCAGCTCTGTGCAAGTCCTGCAGCAGCCATTTTTTCTGCGCCTGGCCCATGCGGTTTCCCTAGCAAGCGGGAGCCGCCATTTTGGTTGGTTTTTGCGCCCAAAAAGTCCATTCGTTCGCTCTCCTCACGGGGTTCTCCCCCAATTATAACAATTTCTTCACACTCTTCAAGGGTGGCCCCTCGCTGTCCCATACAGGATAAAAACGGGGCAGCCATAGCCTTCGCTCCGCTCCAGAGCAGCCTGGTCAATGACAACTCGGCGACAGTCTGCTCTTCAGTGGGTTGCACGCCACGGGTGCCCTCCCCATCAGCCTCTGTCCGCCATTTTACGTTCTCCGCGCCACGCGGATCCTCCACTCTCTCATAACAGTTGTCGTACATGAGGCTCCACTCTGCGGGGCAGCCACCACACCGGTACAATAAAGATTAGCTCAGATGCACCACCACATGTGTACCTTATCTAGGTGTGACTCAGTGTTGCACTACCTCAGGCTAGGCTCACTCTCTCAGTGTCTGCTGTGACTCCTTCCTCCCAGTCTGTGCTCCCTACGGTGAGTGTCTGGAATGGCTAGGTACTCTGGCTGGCTCTGCCATGCAGTACTTGGGGCGTCTACCTGTCTTGGTCAGCCTAGCGCAGACCCTCTCCAGGACTCCTGACCAAGTTAACAGGCTGTCCCTTCTGGCATCCTACCAACTAGCACTGCCTCAAGGTGACTCGGTCAGCTATAGCCCGCTCCAGACCCCTCACTCCCTTCAGGCCCCTAGGTTGTCCCTGCGAACTGACAATATCCCGTCAGCCCCCTGACCACCCCTAGGTCCGTCCCTACGCAGCACAAAGTGGCAGCAGACACTCTCCCTGTTTCCCAGTGACCTAGCTAAAAGCCTGTCCTGTTGACGGATCTGATCTCAGCAGCTCGCCTCCAAATGTAACAGTGTTTCTGGCCCGGCCTGACCCACCCAATCTCACATTGGCCCCTGTGGTCTAACCGGACCCCATTACAGTGTGAATATGCCTGATGGTGCACCTGCTGGCTACAGGACTCCTGAGTCTCCCGCATGATGGTGTGTGGGGAGAACCCGTCAGACAGGCAGCTGAGGTAGTGTGCTGAGTCTCACCTAGTTCCAGTGCAGCGCCTCCACCTCACCAGGGTCCCTGCGTCCGCAAGGGGATGATCCTGGCGAGGAACTCCTCCGTGGTGCTCCTCTCTGTACACTCATTCCAGATAGATACACGAGAGGGTTTCTGGCTGAACTCATCTTTATTGACACGGTGGGCATAGCTGCCCTCCACAAGGAGTATCTTCAGCCGCTCATCTCGCCAGTGCTCCCTTTAGTTAGGTATGTCACCCAGATCAGGGATTCACTTATTCCCGCAGGAATCACTGTCCTGTGCCAGGTCCCTGGACACAGCCTCCCATGGAGTTACTATAACATAACTGACACTCTGATAGAACTTGAACTCCTTCCTCAGCTCTGACAAGAACTGGAACTCCTTTCTCTGCAGAACAACTACTAACAACTTTAGAACACTGTGCTGTGCCTTATGTAAGCTTCTGAGGCTGACACATCTCTGACATCACTAACCATGGAGTCAGAGCATGTGACCAGTCCCAGCCATACACAGAGCACCCCACCAGGGGGTGAGGGGAAACCTCCATAATTACTGCTGGCATGCCCACACTTACCAGGCCTTACTGCCAACAGGAGAGATGACTGTAGGCATTTTACATGACCGCTACACGTGTTTTCAATCAGTGCTAATACATTTACATATACTAATACATTTATATTCAGTTACTATGCTGAAAGGTAACGCACAGCAATTTCAACAATTGGATATTGAGGTACTGTAGGTGTATTATCTAAGATGGGCAAAATCAGGTGTGTGAAATCAGAACCTACTAGAACTTTACATTCGAAAAACAAATACAAAACGAAAACCCTTAGGATATTTAAGACCAAAACCCAAAAATGATTTAGAACTAAAATCAGAACACCAGGCCAAGTGTCCCTCTCTCGGTGTTTCATGCTATATATTTTTAAATTATTCAAAGTTTTTCTCTGATGTTATATTAGTTTCCTAATTGTTTTTATGATTCCACACAAATCATGGTCATTCGACTCCAGCGATACTATTCTAATCTCAACCAATCTTAATGTATTTGTGCTTTTCCACTATGCACTTTCCTGATGTAAATGTGTCCTCTTAAATGTATACAGTAGTGAAAAAAGAAATAACACAAGGCACTTTGGATTTTCAATGGTATTTAATGAGCCAAAAACTTAGCGACGTTTCGACCATAACGGTCTTTTTCAAGTGGTGAGTGGCTCAAGCCAAGTCAAGTGGCTCAAGCCACTCATGACTTGAAAAAGACCGTTATGGTCGAAACATCGCTAAATTGTTGGCTCATTAAATAGCATTGAAAATCCAAAGTGCCTTGTGTTATTTCTTTTTTCACTATACCATTTGGATTTCCAGCAGGACATCTTTCAACACAAGTGCACCGGTAATTATATATGTTTATTTATTATATGGTGTGCAGCAAACATCTCTTTTTGTCCTCTTAAATGTACACATACAGATGTAGCAGCCATTATTGTACCTGTTAATGCATCAGGAGATACAGTAATGGACAATGCAATTTTCTGCATGGCTTTTTGCACAGATTATGGCTATTTAAATGCTCCAAAAAACTGTGTAATCCCTAACGCATTTGTGGGTAAAATAAGGAGCTCTACATCTATACTAACTGCTAGCTGTGATCAGACACCTAACTTTTTTCCAATTCATACTCCGAAACTTTCCTGTCATATATTGTTTGAATCTCTTTTTAATAAATCAAATAACTAAATAACATTTTTGAAAAAAACTATTTCTGTCTTTATTTGTCTGGAAACAATAGGGCACAGGAGCACTGACTGGGGTTTATACTCAAAGCTCGGTTAAATCAGGGCTACTAACGTCATGTTACCTAAATAGGTAACGTCCATTAGCTTCCCTGAGTTTAACGGATATCTTTAAAGCTAAATATATGTAAAATCAACAGACAATAGTCTGCTCATTTGCATATGGCTAACGTGGCATTATCCCGCTACTGCCGGTATAAGAGAGTCCCCACCACTAACTGGCTGTAAAGCTGGATCATTTTAGACATATGCTAAGGAAGATGCTAGGTATGTATTAAAATGCAATATATACTTGGCATCTGCCTTCCCAATAGAAATGTGGTTATTAACCCCTTGGAAGCAATACTGGCCATCAGGGCATGCATTATGAATGCCTTCATGGCCACTAAGTTAACCAAAGAGTATATACAAATACCATACCTACCCATTTTATGTCATAGTGGTACAACCACTATGGCATACAAGGGTTTTACCCCCCTCCCACCCCTTAACTTTCCCAGGCAGTCTAACCATACTCCCATCAATGACCACCTATACCCCCATAAAACCTACCCTCCCCCTATACACTAATGACTAATATCCAAATGTGGCTAATACGGCTTTTGCCCATTGAAATGCATTTCAATAAATACATAAAAAAATGCATACATAAAAATAAACCAATCACATTATCTAAAACTATAATTTTAATAAATTCATTGTCACTGTCACTCAATGGGGGCCTCAATAACCACATTAGCAATCAATGTTGACCCTAAATAAATGTATTACTTACACTAGCTGGGATGAAAGACATCCTCCTCATCTTCATAGGCACCCAGATAAAAATCCAATAAAGGCCCAATGCCCAACCATACTGTATATATATTTTTATAAACAAACCAAGCCTGATGGTAAAGTAAAAAAAAGCCATTAAAAATAATCCAAAGTAAAAAATCAAAACACAAAAGCAGTAAATATAATTCCAAGCCAGGTGTCCAATCAAAATTAAAAATCATTGTAAATGTAAAAATAAATAAAACATACAAGCAGGAAAAGTAAATATAGGCCTGATGGACAATTTCTAATCCATTTCCATCCTGTTTGTAGGACGTTGGATGATTATCTTGACCCAATGCTCTGGATCCTCTATTTATAGAATAGCAGCCTTGGTTGCGTATTTCTATTTTTCCTCGTTTCTTCTTCTTTTGTTTAAAGCTGTCTTCTTGTTTGTTCAGCCATAGGATGTGGCCTCATCTTCTTCCAGTCTTCTGAGGTGTCCCAAGCTTTATATAGATAGGTAACCAATCTTATTGGTTGATTTATCATATGGTCCACTCACTTTTGACTGAAAATGTATTCTAAGGCAAAAGTGATGGCGTCACATGGTATAGTATGCAACCTGATTGGTTAATGTGCCACGTGAGTCCCTCAGGCCCTATTTAAGGCGTGGGATGCATCAGAAGAGAAGAAAGAAGACAGCTTTAAAGAAAAGAAGATATACTCAACAGAGACAGCACTTCTATCAATGGAGGATCCAAGGTTTTGGGTCAAGTTCAAAATCCAACGTCCTACAGCCAGGATGGAAATGGATTAAAAATAGGCCATCGTGCCAGGATTTATTTTTCCTGCTTTTATGTTTTGATTTTTATACTCTGCCATCGGGCTTGAGCTTATTTTTAATGTTTTTTGGGCTTTTTGTTTTTTACTTTACCATGGGGCTTGGATTGTTTAAAAAAACAAACAAACATATGGTTAGGCATTGCCCCTTTATTAGCTTTTTATTTGGGTACCCATGTAGGAGGACGGCCTTCATCCCAGGTAAGGTAAATAATACATGTATTTCTTTTTGGTTAACATTAATTGCCAATTTGGCTATCTAGGCCCCCATTTTAGGGTCTAGTTAGCCACAATGATAATAAATGGATGGAATTATATTTTTTATCTGATGTGATTGTTTTTTTATGCATTTTTTTCTAATGTTTTTCATGTAATGCTTTTCAATGGGCAAAATACCTATTAGCCACATTTTCTAAGGCAATATAGAAAGTCAAAATTGCCCACTTAAGAACCCAGGAAAAGGCCAAATAATTCCATGCTATCTGTGTTAGGTGTTTTCAGCACCAAATTCCATGTATAGCGATTATCTAAATAAAAAGGCTTCAACGAACTGCTGAGGATATGCGTTGATGTGGTCCCCATCTCTTTTGCATATCATTAGCACAAACGTCCATTAAAATTAACAGCAGGTCGTCTTGCCTATAATACATCACTTAACGCCACGTTAATGAGCTCTGAAGATGCCTTTTAGTACTAAACAAGACTTTAACTGAAGAGATGTTAACTGAAGTTAACATCTCATTAAATAATTAACAGACTTCTGAGGATCTGCCCCAAAGTTTCTTTAAGTACTGCAATGGATGCACTGTCTTCCACATTGAATGAAGATCACATGCAGGAACAGAAAATTAGATGGCTCTCCACTGGATTTGTGTGAATAATCGTGCTGGTTTATTGAAGGATCGACGTTGCAGTCCTACTTTGAGCCTTAATCATGAAAACGTTGATCCTTCAATAAACCAGCACTGTTATTCACACAAGTCCAGTGAAGTGCCATCTAATTTTTATCCCTTTATTTGTTCTGGCAGACTTCCTTATCCCCCTCAGTCCCCTGGGTTTCGTTGGGGTCATGCAAAATCCACCTTCTCCATAGTAACCTACCTGGGTAGTAGATAGCCTTCCTATATTCACATGCAGCTTACCTCATTGATGCGCAGGCATATAGACTCTGCATATAAGGTTGCAGAGCTTCCTATACTGTACAAGTTGGAATCATTGACAGTGTAATTAAAAGATGCTTTAAGGATATACATAAAATATATTTATTGGGGTCAAAAGTAAGCCTTCCAAGCATAAGAGTTGGCAAGAGAAAAAGTGGGTGAAATGCTTGTAGCAAATGCTTATAAAGTGTATACTTTAAGATGTGTACTCTCGCTGATAGGTGACAATAAAACTTGTGTTATCATTCACTTTCCAAGTGGAACATACTGGGATTTTTCTGAAGAAGTATATGACTGATCAAACTGACTATCTGGATTTTGTATGATAATGCCGGGGTAGACAATCTTTAACAAGTAATTGGTAATGGATAATACTAATTCTGTGCTATTTTATTTTTCTTGGCTAATTCTATTTCTAATGCAAGAATTGAGAACTATAATAACCTTACTTACAGATGTTCATGTTTGCATAAACATTTTGTGACCATTTAAATATAATAAATATACAATGCTGTATTGTGATACTGTGTGCGTCTCAATTTCTGCCCTTATACAGGGTGACCTTAAAGAAAATGCACAATGCAACTTACATACTACTGTATGTAGCCAGGTCACCTGTTTCCCCCTTCGACCTCCTAGGGAGCCTCCGTGGCCAGGAGAGATGCCGGGTGCTGCCGGAGAACAGCGGCAGATCCGACGGCTATCCCAAGGGTGGGGGCCGTTGCAGGGAGCGGTGCTCTGTCTCCGCGAGCGGGCCGGTTGCCGGGGACGCGATCGGGCCGTTGCTAAGGCCGCGGTCGCGTCTCTAAGGTCCCGGCGGCCGGCGAAGAGAGCGCCGCCATTACTCCACCACTCGCGCATGCGCAGTGATCGCGTGAGTGTAGGAGCCAGCCAGGAGAGTCGCGCGAGAGGTAGGAAGAGATTGCGGCGGCCATTAGGGGTTAGTGCAGGTGTAGGAAAGGCACGCACGCGGCCCCAATGTTATTACAGGCGCCCAGGGACTACAATTCCCATAGTGCTTAGCGAGGGAGGCACCAGGTGCCTCATAGGAGCCAATAGGGCTGTAGGACTGCCCTGGACAGGAATGGATACATTTGGCGGGCTGGAGCTACGTGTCAGTCAGGAAGAAGCAGAGCAAGGAGGCAGACAAGGGAAGGAGGTAGGGTACGGGAGAGAGGGATCCCCTGTACTAGCCAGCACCCCCTTGGCCCAAGATAGCTCTAGTTATCCCATATAGTGAGTGTTGCCAGGGATGCCCTAGAGTAAGGGACCCTGTCACTCAGGTTAGTCAGTTGTTAGTGGGAGTCAGGACTGGGCCTCGTTAGGGGAGTAGGTAGACGCTTAACCCCTTAGGCCTCAGATAGGCTCTCCCCCTCCAGTGTATGGTGTATGTAGGATTGGTTGCTGTGTGTTGTCGCTGCATGTGCTGGGCGCAGTGCGTGCAGCGTGTGTGGATGTCTGCAGGCTGATGGTGTTAGCTGTGTGTCTGCTGCAGGCTGTTAGTATCTGGGAGTTAGTAGCTAGGTGTTAGGAGTAGCTATATGTTAGGGAGGATTAGGGACTTGGGTAGCTAGGGGAGTGGGGCAGGGTATTACTCCGCAGGCCCTAGGAGATTTCCCCAAGCCACCCCAGGTTGCGGTTCATCAGGGACAGGCCCTAGGTTAGGGTTCCTGTCACGTTAGGGTTAGGTAGGGATAGACAGGGATAGCGGTGGCTGCTGTTCCCGTGATTCGGTTGCTGTTACCGTGAAGCGGTGGGACCCTCGTTGGGGTTCCTGGAGAAGTACCTGGAAAGGATCAGACGGATGCATCGCACGTCTGACCCTTTGAGAAGAGTGTTGCAGGCCCGAGCATCGGAGTGCTCGGAAGGTATTTCTACACATGTGCACCAACAGGCCTAACAGATAATTTAGTGACTGCGCAGTCACCCACGACCTCCGTAGGAGTACGAGACATTGGGTGTGGGGGATTACAGGACACTGGGTGGGAACATCAGACATTGGGCCTGAGGTGATAAGGTTATGATGTTATGTAATGTGTGATATGCCTGTTAGTAAAGCCATTAGTTATTATACCCCACTGTGTATATTATTATTATTGAGTTTCCTGCGAGGAACCACTCCCCCTCTGGTGGGAGCCATCGCAGGTGGAGGCGCTGCATCGTGTAAGTGATCCTCGTTAGTATTGTGTTATGTCCCAGGTTCCCCGTGGCGGAAGCTCAGCCCTCCTGTGAGCCAACAGGTAACGCACCACACCTAAGGTAACACTGTATGTTCCCCGCACTCACACTGTATATGCGATTGGGTGGGGTGGAATACCCGTTACATGTATATACTCTATTATGTAATGTTCATGTGCATTAAACATCCTCTGACGACATAGCCACCAGCACCTGACTACATTTTGGTGTAACCAATGAAAAATTTACCCTTTAAACATTTTTATTCTTTGCACGCTGATAAAAAAAACAAAAAAAACAACTTTTAGATTGCTCTGAGCTTAGACATGCCATTCTGTGAGAATCAGTGGTTTGTATCATGAAAAGGAAATACATTTTCTTTCTCATCATTTCTAACACATGTGTTAATGTCTTACTTTTTGTACAACCAGCTGCTCATCTGCACAAAGTTAACAAGAGCACCAGGTGTTTCTGGTTTCTACATACACAGCTTATGGTAATTGCTGATGTGTGAAAAACATTAAACATTTTTGCAATTTTTATTTTCAATGATGACACTCGCGATAAAAAATGGAAAAGTACAGGATTTTACAAAGCGCCAATATACGCACCGTGAAAATATGAACTCCAAACATAAATGAATAATATGATTCCATGGTATAATGAATCAATGGCCACAAAGAGGTCAGCCTCCACATATTAGTTTAGGTTTAAATGGTTGCATGGGAAGTCAGACAGGACTAGGTACAATTGCAAAACCAATGGTGCAGAAGATTAAATGCTTTGTTCCCTCTTCTATGGAGATGTTGACAAGGTACATTGGGTGTTTTAATATACGGTGCTGGAAACTCTAACAAAATCTGATGTACCTCATTTGTATAAATGGCCTTCATAATTTTTGCTGAGAATACCGTTTGAAGGTTAGAAAAAGGTAAAAGTAACAGCAGCCAAGAAAAATACAAATGTTTTTTTTATTTACTACAGTATGTAACATGGCTGGAATGCAGAAAATTGTATTTAATGTTGACAAATGCAACTTTATAACATTTCAAGAAGCACTGCAATAAGAAAGAATAGAAGATATTTGAACATTTATGGAAAACGAAATGTTTGCTAAGATACAAAAATAAAACACAAAGCCATACGAGATTTAGTTTTCCTCTCCAAATAATATATCTTGTGTTCTGTTCTGAGATACTGTATCAAAAATATACAAAAATAAGAAGAGATCTGTTGCACAGGCTGTGGTCCTGCCCTCCTATGAGAACAAATTAGAGATTGGCTACAGAGGATTTTGGGCCTCGAACTCAAACTAGATCCGTGGCTGTTTTTGCATAACAGACCAACAAAAGATGTATCCAGAGCAAGTAAAAAATTGATAGCTCATTTTGCAACAGCGATGCGATGCGAGACCGCAGCATTATGGAAACAGAATGCGATTCCTTCCATTGAGAAAATTCGAAATATGATTGACTTCATATGCCAGATGGAAAAGTTGACGAGTTTGGTTAACGACACTGGCCCAAATTTCCAAAAGGTATGGCTGCCACGGTTAGCGCAGTCGGATATTCAAGGGGTGAGCACTGCCACCATATGGCTTTGATAGATTTGAGTGAGTTCTCCTCTGAGTGGATGGAGACGGTCCTGATGTAGGATAAGAGGACGGAGACTGGCCACCAGAAAGATGTCGAGAGCCATGCCAACACGTGCTGGGTATAGTGGATAACTAAGAGCTGGGAAAGTAGACAGAGGTCAAGCTGACTTAGCTACTTCGCCTCCCCCCACCTCCTTCTCCCTCCCAATTTGTGTCTGTCATTGGATGTCTATGAAGTTGTAGGATACAGGGTGCGATGTTACCATCAGTAGACAGAATATGTGACGCCAATATATGTAACGTGATACTGTACCTTGTAAACAAAACTAATAAAAACAAAGTTAAAAAAAATAAATATATATATATATACAAAAAGGAGGTAATACATGAAGATTGTATTCAAACGAAAATGTGTTTCCTAAACCCCACCCAATGTGAATAGTTCAAATTTGGAAATAGACTAATTAGATAGAGGGTGTTGATAAAATGCATCTTTATTTTTATTTTATTAATTGAAAAGCATATCACGGTACAATATTCTACAATATCTTGGATTTAGTTTTCTGAATTGGGGAGCCTTATGATTATTGTCTTTAAATAATGATTCTTTTGAATCACCTGGCAACAATCAAATGGTTATAAGGCTATCAGCAGCAGATACTGATTCCCTTTTATCAGTGCTGGCATACACAATGTGCTTGGTATTTTCTTTGTGCATTGGCATAAAAACCTAAAATGGACTGCATTGTTTTAAGAAAATATTCCAAATCTGGTAGACTATGAATGACTTTCTGGACACAAATTGATAGTAATTAATTTTGTTTCTTAAATAGCACTGTAAAAAGAAATAAGTTCAGCCTCTCTACCTAGAGAATCGCTTACCTTTTGGCAGCTATCTTGTTGTGAGTGTTCCCATATTAGTGGTGAGAGAATAGGGACTATTTTGCATCCACAAAATACAATGTACCATTGGCCAAATTTCTGAGCTGTATAAGCAGTTTTGCTTGCACTACTGTGTTCATTTCAACAGCAACACCTAAACTACTGTGATCTTAGTAAAGGTAGCTGCATATAAATTGCTGCTGTAATTTGCTTTGCTTGCTAGCATTAATAAAAGTAGACATTGTCCAACTTTGCCTAATGTACTGTACATGAACTAAGGTCAAGCTAAAAGGGAAAGTCACCAAGGAAAGTTAATACACTATAAACCCAAACAGAAGGTAAGCTGTTTAATATATTATTAACTAGAGAAGTCACTGTCTTTTGAGGATATCAAAGTGAGCTCTTTTTCTGAACTGCTGGAATATAGAGTTTTATCTTGAAACGTGATGTTTTTACATCGTTTCATTCTTTTTATATCCAAGGTTGATATAAATCTGCTTGATACCTGGGGGACTATGAAGTATATAAAATAAGGGCATCTGATACTGAAGAACCTTTGTGATAGCCCTGGCACCTACTAATGAGGTGACTGCCCCTTCTACACTTCTCACATTCAAAGAATACTCTACCACTGAGGGTAAAGGAAAACTGATTTTCTAGTTTGATACCAGATCTATTGCATAACCTTTTTGAATGATTCTTTGTCTCCATGCTAATGAGAAATTTTATTGAGAAAATTGGTAATAAGAAAACAACTAAAGAAATGTATAGCACAACATGTTAACTCTAAGATTAACGAAAATAACCCAGTTAACTCAAAGTAATATTAATAGCTAAATTAGCCTGGGATACCAATATTAAGAATACTAAATAGTTTTTAGATTAGTCTCACAATACAAAGCTTAATTCCCACTAAACTGGTGTAGAGATTACAGTTGATCACATCTGAACATTGAGATATTGGGCCTATTGCATTCATATCTTAATTTATTTTCCTATCTGCTTGGATAAATTAACTTTTTACATATGGCTAACATGGTGAAATGCTTAACTATATATAGTATACTATTTAAAATGTATTGCATGTGGGGAAAATTAAATATTTCTCTGATTTTATCTACCATACAATATAAAAATCCATATGCATTTTTAAAAATGCTGTTGACATGGACCCAATTTAGAGAAAGGTAGCAAGTCAACAGAGTCTTGCCAGATTGTATTTAATGCAAAGGGAAAAAACAGAGTGTAATGTACAGTATCTTAAGGCTCCAAGTGACTGCCCCAGATGTAGAATTAAATCCTATATGATATACAGTATTTGTGTTGTGTAGAAATGTAGTGTGACTGTGTGTACACTGAGTGGTGACATTTGTCGCAATAGACTACAATCTTCTCTGTAACTTTCTTATTGCTGCATATAACATTTCCTCCTGATTAGATTTTTACATATATATATATAAAATATATATTGTATATTTATATATATAATATATATTGTATATTTATTATATTTAAATGCTCACAAAATGTTTATGCAGACATGAAGATCTAAGTAAGGTTATATTTCTCAATTCTTGCATTATAAATGGAATTATGTATATGTATATGTATATATATTATGTATATATATTATGTATATGTATGTAACATGGTAAGTCACTTGTAGTCCCTGCTAAAAGCCTCCTACAATTGGCTGCCGCTTCGTGCACTTACACTGCGCGGCCTCCTGCGCATGCGCGAACTCCCACGCCAATCCCAACATGGCCGCCGGACTAGGGATCTATCTGCGCATGTGCAACTCACTGCGCATGCGCGTGCATGATCAACATGATGACGCCCTGCAACGACATCCCTTGCGGGTCTCTGGCGACCCGCTCACCCGACATCAACCTCCCTGCACCGGAGGTAAAAGGGGAAAACAGAGAATACGGGGGACCAGGGGGAACCTGGTTACATATATTACATTTGTTTTCTGTTTGTAGAGTGTGCTATGCCTTGTAGTCAGGGGACCTTCAGCTCTGAAGGATTTTAACCAATTATAATACAATAAGTAGAAGGCTCAAGATCACAAACTTCTAAAATAAGATGCACAAAAGAATATTATAACCTGTCACCACAATATAAAAAAGGTGCTGTAGTACTTGAGAAAATAAAGGAAACACAATTTAATTGATCTTGAGGGAAAGAAGTGGGAGGTGCAAGGTGTGAAGAGCAAAAAAATGTTGAATTACACACTTTAAAATAAGGTGTTAAAGATAAGCAGTTCAGGCAGCATCAACCAATTTATTATCAGCAAGTAACTAATACTTAACTTTATTGTTACTAACAATATTTGTGAAATAAATATTAAAAAATACTGTTTCATAACATCAAACACTCATTTCAATAAAACTAAAAAATGTGGTTAACATTTTTTTTTTTTAAAACACACAAAGATTTGTACAGTATAGCACAAAGCATATTTTGCCAAATCATTTGTGGATTTAGAGTACTGTGGATAAGTTAATTTAAGTTTCCTATGTATGTACATTCCTTTCTTCATTCTGAAATGTTCAAATCTACTGTAGAAAGGCTTGCTAATGGTGTTTTTCACACTAGTCTTCAAATATATCTAAACCCTAACCACAAAACAGCCTAACAACAACACATATGAACTCACACCTGTCAAAACTGTCAAAATGCTTAAATGCTAGATGCATTTGAATTGTGTTAGAATTAAGTTTCCTACAGGAAACCTCTTTAAAGTGGCAAGATTCTTTCCCCCCCCCCAAACCAATATTATCAACCTTGAATGCGCATGAAAACACTACCCCTTAAAGTACCATCAAATCCATCACTGGCCATTCCTAAATTATTTTGTAATGTATTTCTGCCTATAGCAATCATTCACAGAGAAATGACTTGTCAGATCTTCGTACCACTGGTTTTTCATGTGTCAATGTCAATTGGGAGTTATGGATTGAAAGCATCTTGGAAGGGATTTTCTTTCTAAGATGCAGTGTTGTCAAATCGGGTAGGGGGAAACCTACTACTCTTATAATACTTCATCAAGAATATGGTGGCTTGTGAGATGTCATGTAGGAAAAATTCTAGAATAGAAATACAGATAACAATGGCTTGTACTGCAGATTTGTGGTAAATGGCTATTAAAAGTTATCGTTTTTATAAGTAAGAATTGGCACGTTTTTTTTTCTTCATATAAACTGGTTATTTTGAAAAACTGCAAACATTTTTTAAAAGTTTAAAGAAGTCATGCGATATTAAAAAATAAATTTTGCAGCAAAACCGAAGCACAGTTTATTTTTTTTAGAACCAAATCATTGGTCCAATTTCCCACCGTAGTAATGACAAAGGTAAAAATTGTGAGTGTGTAACGATGGATGGGGAGCTGTCTAGAGGCTTATTCAGTGTTCTAAGCTGGTTTGGGAAATGTCCAATTGTTAGATAAACAAAAGTTTGAACTGAGAACTGGACCTGAGTATTAAGGTTGTCACACACAATAAAACATTTATTTCGTAACAGCTGTTAAGAACAATTACACATCAACCTAATGAATATTAGCAACCAAGCATTATCAACATTAGCATTAGAAATTATTTTGAGAAAAATGCCCTCTTCAGCAAATGTTACATTCTCTTACTGCATGAACCAGAAATAAGGCAAACACAAAGAAACACAATTTGCCTATTGTAGTTTGTACTTGGCCTAAGGTCCCCAGTGGTGATGGCAGTGCGCGCGCCACACACCAGTCACTCACCTCGGTAGTGGCAGGCCCCAGTGTTTCCTTTCGTGTTGGCTCATGAGGCGCTGTGGTGCGTCAGCCAGAAGGGGATATAACAGGATTGTGTTCCCGTGCGGCGACAAGTCACATGGTGCGCTGAGAGCCAATCAGCAGGGGAGATCGCCGGAGCCAAATCCCTTGATGTCGGGAGGCATAAAGGTTGAGGGGTGGGGGGGTGGGGAGGAGGTTAGAGGCACAAAGCTGTGCTGAATGCTGGGTGTAATGTTTCTGCTTTCTGCTGTTACTGGTTTGATTTATCCCTTATGAGTTCTCAGCCCATGAATGATCCCAGCTCTCCCAGGAGCCTGCCCCATAATGCAGCGTCCTGCAGCTCAAATAAATTGCTCCCTGCAGCCTCCACTCAGCGCTCATGTGCAGCTCCCTGCACCTTGTATACACAGTTCCTGCAGCCTTTAAACTTTGCCCTGCACCCCCCCCCCACTCCCCTTGGTTTGGAGGGTGGGGTGGTAGGGGGAATGGGAGGAAGTCCTTCATAGAATAGGACGGAATCAGGACGATTTGCAGAACAGACAACCACCAGAGGAGGTGGAGGCTAATACAGCCATTCCCGCCGCGCCTCCGTTCACTGCTGTAACAGACCGCAGATCACGATTCTCTGCGCTGCACGTGCCGCCTGAACTCCAGGCGCGCGTGCAGCAGCCTCCAGTGTGACCTTAGCCTAAGCCAAACAGTTTTTCAGGCAGCTATTGCTTGTAATTGCTGGGAATTAATTATCCCAGTGTGACAGAGGGTCTGTCTGCCAATCAAGAAAGCGGCCCCCTACCATCAGCAGGGGTGGGTAACCTGAGTGGGGGGCTGTCCTTCTTTCTGGCCCGCCCCCACACCTCCTCCCCTAATCAGGGGAGGGGCTACGTAAAGCCTATTTAAGGCCCTGCTGGCATGGAGCACAGCCTGTTTGCTGCCCGCCACCTATTTACCAGGAATCAAGGGTTCATTTGCCCCCACCACAAAGCGAAGGTTCGTTTTACTTACTTGATTATTTATTGGAAGGTATACCCCGGCACTTCCCCCTCCTACCCCCGGTCCCAGTGTTTGCCCACCCGGGGTGGGAGGTGGGTGCGGGGGGAGTGGGGATGCGGCCACAGCACTAGGAGATGCAGCGAGGTTGGCAATGTGGCAGCATGCGAGTGCTGTTTCCCGCTCCGATACCTTCCCTGCTAGCGTCGTTGGGCGGATGATTGAGTTGGCGGGGTGGGGGGTGGTGTGGGCTGAGGTAGAGATCATTGGCATAAAAATAATGTTGTTTGCCGGTGGTCTTCTCTGGCATGTTCTCCTCCCCCGGTGCTCCCGTAGGTCCCCGGTGCTCAAGCCATGCGCGTCTCTTCCTTTCGGGTCCTGGGGGGCATGCTCTGCTTCCTGCAGCGCGCCGGCTGCACATAGTCTTCTTTGGCCACACGTGCTCTGTGAGCTGGTGCCGGCGGGCCGCGGGTTTGGTGGGCGGAGGGGGCACAAGGGCGCGCTTCAATCAGAGCATGGCTGGCCCATGCACGCATGGTCTGTGTGACGTAGCGGGGGAGGCTGGGTTAGCAGGGATCGGGTGAGTGCATGCTATTTGGAGCCCGGCGCTTCCGTCTCTTTCCTGGTCATTCTCCTCATTCTTCAGTATTGCTGAACTGGATCTAGCTCTTATATATGGTCATATATGCGTAAGTCACAAACATGCTTTATTTATTGCAGGTGAAAATCTTCATTTTCATAAAAGTGCAACTTTTCAAAAAAGATTGAAAAAAGGTTTGCAAAGTGAACTGAAATATATTTGCACATCTCCAGCCACTATGATTTAGGATGCATTTTTGTGATTGATTCAATAAACCAAGGAAATTGACATGTATGTACAGTATGTCTTTATTTATATAGCGCCCACAATGTACTCAGCACTTTACAAAAGAGACAATACAGGAAATTATAATACAATAAGTGCAACAAACAAAATCAGACGATAGGAAAGAAAACCCATGCTCCTGAGAGCTTACATTCTAAATGGTACCGCCAGAGCTCAGATGTATATACATTTTACCACTGATCCGGGCAGACAATTTCTTCCTTCTGGCATTTCCTTTGTAACAAAATAATTGTATATCATTTTAGTTTGTTCTTAAACTGACTCTAAAGTATAGTGGTGCCTCTTTAGGTGAAGGTGTGTTTTTACTTTAAAAATAAATAATGATGATGATGATTTAAATTGGGAGACTTACAGAGACAGCAGGTGATGGAATAAGTGCAAACGATGGCAGTGCTTGGCCACAATGGTTGGTAGGAGCGACTGTGGGTGTCAGAGAGTAGCCATTAGTCTGGGCCATTGAAATGCTTCATTTAAGAGGTAAGCTCTAAGGTTTGACTTAAAGGTGGGGAGAGGAGGTTCTTGGCATATACCGAGAGGGAGGGAGTTCCACAGATAAAGGGTAGTGAGGGAAAACGTTTTAAAGCGAGAGAGGGCATTATCGGTCAAAGGGGAGGAGAGGAGACATTTATGGAGATGATGAGCAGGGGCATAACGAGAGATCAATGCTGATATGTAGGGCGGAGCACAGTGAAGTGAAGATACATAAAGGTAAGCTGGAGAACTTTGTAGGTGATCCAAAATTTGATGGAAAGCCAGGAGTGCGATTTAAGGAAGAGATAAGCAGAGACTGTTTTTGGAGCAAGTGAAATCATTCTAGAAGCATACTTTTGGATAGATTGAAAGGGATAAATATGTGAGGCGGGGAGGGTTTTTAGCAGTATGTTACAATAACCCAGATGGAAGAAGATAATGGCATGCATTAGAGTTTGAGCAGAAGATTGACAGAGGAAAGGACGGATCTTGGCGATATTACAGTGGAAGAAGCGACACATTTTAGCCATGAATGTGAATGGAGAAGGAAAGGGAGAAGTCAAATGTCACTCCTAGGTAACGTGGTAGTACCATTTACTCTGATGGGAAACTGGTATATTAGGCCATATTTTGGGGTAAATATGAGGAGTTCAGTTTAAGACATATTAAGTTTAAGTTGGCAGAGCACCATCTATGAGGATATAGCCAGGAGGCAATTCAAGAATTTAGACTGGATTGTAGGAGTGAGTGTAGGGGTTGATAAATGTTTTTGTGTATCGTCTGCATAGAGATGATACCAATGGGCAAAAAAGTTAATGAGGTCACCAAGTGATAGTATGTAGAGAGAGAAAAGGAGAGGCCACAGAACAGAGCCCTGAGGTACACCAACAGACAGATCAACAGAAGATGAAGATATATTAGCAGCACAGATAGAAAATGTGAGATGGAAGAGGTATGATGAGAACAGGAAAGAGCTTTAGTGTGGATACCAAGAGAGATTACAATATGAAGGAGAAAAGAGTGATCGACATGATTGACATGACATCACTTGAAATATGCCCTGCAACCATGTCACTGAATACTATGATAATATGATTTAAAGTTGTGGACTGCTTTTGATACAAAGAGTAACCACCTACTGCTGCGGCACAGTTTATTCGAGCATTTGCCCGTTCTGTGCCGCAGCAGTAGCCTGGCGCGCGCCCGAGTGTGACGGGCGCACGCCGAAGCAGCGGAAGAGCGCCCTCCGATCGGGGCGCTCTCCCTACCGCTGCCGGGTCCGCCGGGTCCCCCGGAACCCCCTGCCGCTGTCCCGCGATCGTGGGACACCAGGGCTCCCTCGGGGAGCCCCTGGACACGCGTGCAGCGGGCGCACGCTCCCGATGACGCGTGACCGCGCGTCTATGACGCGCGGCACGCCGAGGGGCGGCCACTAGCAAGCCGGGAGATTTCCCGGCTTGCGGTACCGACCACACTTCAATAAAGTGTGTCGGTAGTGTACATTGATAATGCTTCCTTTTTTTGAACACCAAAAATAAGATCTACACACAATATCACAATTGTATGTTTTTCACAATAAATAAGCCCATATTTGCGAAATGTTCCTATGCCATAAGAAACTTTATGGTGCCAAAATACACTGTATTACCCATTCACTTGAAAGGGCCATAAGGTGTCTTATGCCATAGCACCACTTAGTAAATATGGCCATTGTATTAAATCTATAGGTTTAAGATTAGAAAACACTTGGGTTTCTTACATCACATGATTCCAGAAGTGTGATTTAATAATAAACTAAACTTGGCCACATAAATGAGGTTATGGGTTGATAAGACAGAAGAATACTCATGCCCAGATGCACGAAGCTCCATTAGCCTATTTAATGTAAGATTAACCAAAATTAACATTACATTAATCCTAACACCTATGCACAAAAGAGAATAATGTTATGATAACCTAGAGTTAACCACTGAAATAGTGTATCAATACATGTCTACTGATGTTATGGTAATGCATAGGCAAATAAGATGCTAATGATCCGTTAGCCTAACAACGCAGATCCACTAAACTCTGTTAAAGCTGCAGTTCAAGCTGTCATTTTTTTAAAATTATTATTGTTTTTTATTCATTCAATATGTGCATCAATACAATCTACACACTGACAAGTGATTAGCTAAGTTGCTGATCGATCTGTTCTCCTGTAATCGATCACTGAAATTCGGTGGTGGAATCACTAAATGCATCTTGGATAATTTTATGCTGCACTGACAGACAAAGTTCTGTGAGGAAGATCATGTGACCAGGCAGGCACTATTTCAATTGGTTCACTGCTAGAAAGGGCAGGGCTCAAAAATATGATGCTGTTACAGAAGGGGAAGGAGATATGACTTTGTATATGGTTGCTATAGGAACAAAAACACCTGTTAGATTAGAAAATATTAAAACATCTTTCAAATTGTTCATTTTAATTTTTTTAAATGCTACAAGTATTTTCTCATAGAACAGAAATGATTTATTTAAAAAACAAACAAACAAAAACACGTAGGATATTGCTTGAACGGCAACTTTAAAAGTAGTGCCTAGTACTGTATATTATTTTGGTATGCTACTTAGAACTTTCCATTTAAATTGTTATGTGTCAAACATATATATATATATATATATATATATATATATATATATATATATATATATATATATATATATATATATATATGAACAACAAGAAAAGAAAGCGCCCGATCCTAGTGCAACATGAAAAATACACTTTTAATAAAAATAGATTAGGTCCAACATAAATGCACTCACAAACAAAAAATCAATAAAAGCATGTAATGAGTATACTCATTCGCCTCCGTGTGCTGCTATGGCGCCGTTGCTGTATGCTCTCTCTCAAGTAGGATGTCAGCTGCTTCTACCGTCTTTACTGAGTGCAGGAACTGTGCATGCCTCTGGAGCCGTGACCCGGAAGTGTAACAGTCTCTTTGGTAAACCGGATGCCAGGATCGTGGATGTTTGTCCCCGTACAATGTAATAACGGGCGAGGTACTAAGTCCTTTTAAAGTCCACACCAGGAGATTATCCTGTACCTGTACCTTCGCTGGCTAGCCGCTCTCATAGAGAATAGGGCCCCGGTCTTCCCGCAACCATCTAGTGGAGATCGCTATTGGGGCTCTAACCCGGAAGTGATGGCGTGCCCTCTAGCCAAACCGGATGTGTTTTAGCGAATGTATAGCCCCGCTGTTACCTACAGAGAACCGGCATGTTCCAAATGTCCTGGCCGTGTCCAGGCACAGCAGACAAAGTAAAAAAGGCTGCGAATGAGTACTATAATAAAATCTGTTCTAAATACCAGTATAGAATCCTCCCTACGCGTTTCTTCACTCTTAGGGTGATTTCATCAGGGGATGTATGACGGAAGTGCGTCATGCTATTTATACATATGTATGTCAATCAATTAATTTAATGCTTCTAGTGCAACACATGATTGTAATTAATTGCTAATTGCAAAAACGAAGGCAGCAATATATATTTAACATATGAAATCAACCATTCATAGTTGACCATTGTTTTTAACCTAATTGTGAATGTCACATGTGATATAAAATGACAAGAATAAAGGAATTTTATCCATGTCTGTTTGCAATAGATGTTTATGTTTTATGCAATATAAATTAGTAAAGCATTACCCTACTTCAATTATTTCCCAGATGTTTTTAATTTACTGATAGTACTGGGATATTGGTTAATTTTTTATATATATATAAAAGAATAACCAAGGCGCAAATAAACAGGGAAAGAAAGAAGAAAGGAAAATATCATAGGATAGTATGTCAAACAATTTGAATAATAAAATGGTGAGATACAGTATGCACTTACAGTGATTTCAGTAAGTATATGCCTTTTATCCACTCTAGGATCAGGAGATCAGCTTGGGAGTCTTTTGTTCCTCTGCCTGGAACTCTTCGTTCTCCAAGGTAACTGTTAATACAGTACTCCACAGCAATCACGGTACACACTCAGTAGTACGTGAACGCCGGCTCCCAGTCCAGCTGACTCGCGCGGTCACTTCCGCGTCACGTGACCTCAGCTCTCGCGAGATCTCATCTCAATAGTTGTAGTTGCTCCGTTGTAAGGGATCAGCTTGTCAGCTTGTCTCTCTCTGCTCAAAAAAACGCCCGCCGTACGCGTTTCTCCAATGTGGCTTCGTCAGGGGCTGCTAATACATGGGTGTATGTGCCAGTTCTCTACATTACATGGTGTATGTGCCAGTTCTCAAAAAAGTGACAAAAACCCTCTACAGGAAAGCAAATATGCAAATATAACTGTATGCTCATCTGCATGTCTTAGGCAGGTCTGCAACCCCGCCTTTCCCCATTATCACCCAGCATACAGCACTTCCAGCACTTCCACATGCAGATGAGCATACAGTTATATTTATATCGCTTCTCAGCCTTTTGGCTAAGATCAAGGCGAGATGAGTGCTCCTCTCGACCTGCACAGCTATGACCAAATGCAGTACTATCCTACATGGGGCTCCAGTAGGAAAGGTCTGTGGCAAGCATTTGGCCCTCTAGCTCGTTGAGAGGTGGTGTCCAGGCCCCGAACCACAGAACCCCTGAGCCTTCGGGCTAAGGGGGGATGGCATTCGAAACAACCAGCCCTTCGGGGCTGGTGTGCACCCGCACAACCCTCGAAAGAGGGGATATGATGTGAACTCCCTTGCGGGCCTCGGGCCAGAGGGAGGAAGAGACGGATGTCCTGAATCCTAACGGAGGAAGGCATCAATGTCCCTGGAGACCTAGGCTTTCGGGCTGAAACCTCCAGGGAAACTGGGCACTGAGGGCAGGTCTGACTTCGGTTGGACAGTCCAAGGGCAAGCTCCCTATCCACTGAAGTGGACTGGGATCCGAGGAAAAAAAAAAAAACGGCTGTCTGTGGGTGGTTTTCTGGGTATGCACCTTAACCCTGGCTGTGCTCAAAGCTGTGACCATGCAGCAAGCTTAAGCCTATAGGGAACCATGTTAAAAATGGTTATTGAGGCAAAAAGTGACACTGTGTGCTCATTTGCATGTCATTTCCCAGAATCCCTTGCTGCAGTGGAAGTGCTGTATGCTGGGTGATAATGGGGAAAGGCGGGGTTGCAGACCTGCCTAAGACATGCAGATGAGCATACAGTTATATTTGCATATATATATACAGTATATATATATATATATATATATATATATATATATATATATATATATATATATATATATATATATACACATACACATATATATGTATATATATATATATATATATATATATATGTATATATATATATGTGTGTGTGTATATATATATACATACATACAAACAAACACACACACACACACACACACACACACACACACACACACACACACACACACACACACATATATACACACACATATATACACACACACATACATACATATACACACACACATACATATATACACACACATACATACACGCATATATATATATATATATAATAAAAAAATAAATAGATGATACCGTTCTGTGGCTAACGAAATGCTTTTATTTGTGCGAGCTTTCGAGATACACTGATCTCTTCTTCCGGCGATGTTACAATGAATGAAGCAAGGATAACTTGAAAACAGTGTCTCTTGGAATGTTATCTGTGCTTCTCCTTCCCCCGGTGTGGATGTGTTTTATGGCTAGAGGTGTCAAAGGGTAACTGAAAGCAAGTGAAGAAAGAGTGTGTATGTGTATCAGTGTGAATAAAAATGAATGGAGAGCCCACAGTATAAACAGTGCTCTACACAAGGTGTGTGTGGAGTGAGAGGGATATAAATGGTGTGGGTGGGTGTGGAAATGTGAGAGTTTGTAGCACAACTAAAAGTGTGTGTGGATACTATGTGGTCCCTATTGGTGTATATGGATGGAAAAATAAGGAGTATTAGTATGTGTGAGAGACAGCTGTGTGTGCATACATATAGCACAGTATGTACAGACATGGCCTTTAGCGCTCATGGGAAGAGAGTTCGCTAGTGTCAGTAATGACTCATAAAATTTCGATCTCTGTTTAGGCCACTGCTAAGTGTCCCGAACAGTTGCATAAATTTGTATTCATGCAACCGTCTCTCTTTCGGGGTTTTAAGATTACCTTTGAGTATGGCAACCCTCAGATCGTTCATCTTATGGCCAGAGTCAGAGAAATGTTCGCCAACAGGACTGTCTCTTGTTCCGCGTGTGATGCTGTGGCGATGCAGGTTCATTCTCTTGTTTAGCCCCTGTCCTGTCTCACCTATGTAGTAGCAGCCCCCTGGGCATTTCATGCACATGATGAGGTACACGACATTGCTGGAGGAACAGGTGAACCCTCCTCTGATTTTGTATTCCCGATTCTTGTGTGGTATTTGTATTGTGTCCGCTGTGTAGAGCATTGCGCAGGTTTTGCATCTTGGGTCCTGGCATGGTTTTGTCCCGCATTCAGTTGTACTGCTGAATACTTTACTCCTCACCATAATATTCTTGAGATTATGGGGTTGTCTGTATGATAATAAGGGTGCTTCAGGGAAGACCTGTTGCAGTCTTGTATCTTCCTGGAGGATGGGTTGTAGTTTCCTGGCGATCTTGCGTAGGTCTCCTAGGTGTGGGTTATATGTGACCACCAAAGGAACCCTGTCGCTTGTCTCCTTCTGTTTGTATTCAAGGAGATCACTTCTTGGTATTCTGGTGGCTTTGTGAATTTGCTGGTCTACAATTCTGTGGTTATATCCACGGTTTATAAAGTCTGATCTCAAGGCTTTAATCCGCTGGTCTCTGTCTGCTGTGTCGGAGCATATCCGGTTGTATCGTATGGCTTGACTGTAGATGGTTGCATGTTTGGTGTGTGTCGGGTGGAAGCTGTTGTCCCTCAAATAGCTGGCTCTGTCTGTGGGTTTGCGGTATACAGAAGTCTGTAGTTGGTTGTTCTTTATAGTAATGGTGGTGTCTAGAAAATGTACTTCATCCGGGGAATGGGTGAGTTTGAGGTTGATGGTCGGGTGGAACGTATTGAAGTTGTCATAGAACTGTAGGAGGTCCTGTTCGCCAGAGGTCCAAATCAGGAGGATGTCATCCTTTGACACCTCTAGCCATAAAACACATCCACACCGGGGGAAGGAGAAGCACAGATAACATTCCAAGAGACACTGTTTTCAAGTTATCCTTGCTTCATTCATTGTAACATCGCCGGAAGAAGAGATCAGTGTATCTCGAAAGCTCGCACAAATAAAAGCATTTCGTTAGCCACAGAACGGTATCATCTATTTATTTTTTGATTATTGAAGCTCGGCTAACACGGTACTGATACCTCTATATATATATATATATATATATATATATATATATATATATATATATATATATATATATATATACATACATACATACATACATACATACATACATACATACATACATATATATATATATATATATAAAAAAACAATGATATACCATTGAGAAACACATCAAAAAGTGCATCTTATAAGGTATAATGTAGGTTATGTAATAAACTGTGTAATATATTTATTTGTTTAAAGTTAATGTAAGATGTTTCTAACAGTCACCATGGTATGTTATACTGTATATTGTGCACTAACTACATTACAGCATGTGATTACAATACAATTTTATTTATTTAAACAATTACAAAGAGATGGAAATACTTAACCGAACATGTATTCATACACACAGTTAAAGTACTGTGACTGAAAAATAAAGTGATCAAACAAAATGCAACATAAACAATGTCAATTGATGATGAATCTCCTCCTTTTTCCAGTGGAAAGGACAGGCTGGCCTACCACACCTGGCAGCAATGTGGGCCACTTGTTGCCTTGGTGGACTAAGGAAAGTACTGTAGCAGGAAGAGGAAAAACAATGGGACTGGTCATCAGAGCAATCCCCAAGGTAGCCAATTGATGTAGCAGAAGTGGACATAGTCGATTGGTCGAATATGCTCAGCTGCTCGCTGCACTGCCCAGATGAGCCGATTGACAGCAGGGCTAATCTGTTCGTCACATTAGTTGTATGTTGATGCATCAGCTGAGTCATGGTGCCAAAATTATGGTTGCAATTCCGCAAAAGATTTGTGAGATCATTATGAATCTTACTGTAGACAGAACGCTGCATGCGCATCTACTGATGATGGCACTGCAGTATGGCCTTGTCATAGTGCTCACATATCCATCTACAGTAGCTGAGGGAACTCTTAAAGGAGCAGGTGACAGAGTTGGTGGTGCAGCATGTGATGGATGTGGTGGTGCAGCAGGCGAGGAAGCTGGAGCTAAATATTCCTCTTCTGCAGCCTCTGTGAGGGGTTATTTTCACTGTTTCCTTCTCTTCCATAGCAAGTTCCTGCAAGGAGGTTTCCAGCTCCAGTGATGGCTGTCTGATTTGATGGTCATTTAGAAAAGATACAAAATAGACAGAAATGAAGTACTATATTCTTTAGTTTCCTCTTACTGTCTGTCAAGCACTTCCGTATTCCCCAGAGCATTTACAGTATACAGGCATACCCCGCTTTAAGTACACTCACTTTAAGTACACTCGCGAGTAAGTACATGTCGCCCAATAGGCAAACGGCAGCTCACGCATGCGCCTGTCAGCACGTCCTGAACAGCAATACCGGCTCCCTACCTGTACCGAAGCTGTGTGCAAGCGGGGAGACTATAGAGCATGTTACAAATGCGTTATTTACATCAGTTATGCACGTATATGACGATTGCAGTACAGTACATGCATCGATAAGTGGAAAAAAGGTAGTGCTTCACTTTAAGTACATTTTCACTTTACATACATGCTCTGGTCCCATTGCGTATGTTAATGCGGGGTATGCCTGTACTGCTGAATATATTGCTCCAATTGCGATTCTTTTCCGCAGGACTAGTTTTATGGCACAGTTTCCCTAATAATTTGGAGTGGTGATCCACCTCACCAGTGATCAGAATATTGAACACCTTATCTATGAAATTAATACTCTGGATTCTACCAGCAGCAGATAAGTAGCAGTTTAGGTAAAGCTTCTGCATACATTTTCACATCTGTAAGATCAGGTTAAAATGGCTTACAACATTTCCTATGCATTGTGTATTTTTTTTTTATTGTAACGTGTGTGGCGTTATGTTTAGGTAATTCACATGCATTACATGTTTGGAACACATGTGTGTTACTTGGAACACGCGTTAGATTTTTCCCAATGAGCATGTGCCCTGATTTAACAGAGCTGCATGCATCCGGCCCTGAGAATTTGTTACGACATTGATGCTAAAAATCTAACAGAAATAAAATGTTATTTCAGAATTAGAATATATATATATTCTATATAGATATCACAAACCAAACACAGCATTTTTTTAGGCCAATTGTATTTGCTCTGTGAAAAAAAAAAAAAAATAAATACAAAATCAAATAAATAAAGTAAAAAATACTTAACACACAAATGTTGTGTGACAACAACATTTTGTGGTTAAGGTAGAGTTCCTTCCATAAATAAGTGTATCTCAAGAGGCGTGACATGTTTCTAAAGTTCTGTGACTAGCAGCTTAATGAGAATGAATAGCTTACAATCTTCTGGGACTAACCCACTTAGTCATTCATACCAGGGAATAGGAGACTGCTCAGGGGTACAAGGTCGCACCCCTGTCACAATTATTCTGTCTAATGAAGTATCACAAGCTTTCCAGTAGTTCAAAAGACTGTAGTAAGGGTAGCCCAAGGATGAAACATTTTGGTGTCCTCACAGAAAAATGAAGATACACATTGTTCATGGCAAGCTTTGAAAAGGAGCTTCAGATTAAATGAAATATACTGTACCACTTAATAAATCATTTAAACTTTACAGACGTGTAGTAAAAAGATCATTTTTTGTGCTAATTTTGTTTTTGAGTTTCTTCATTTAAAAATGAATAAATTTTAAATATTCCAATTATGCAACGGTTTATTTTGCACTTGTTTTTTTTTTTTCCCAGCTATATTTGTAGGATGGTATAAATCAGGCCACAAGTCAAATCAAAATCCTCATTAACACCTTGGGGCCTCTGTACTAACAACACAAATGATATTTTTAGCATCAAATTGACACAAGGAAAACTCTAATTTATTTGCATTTATATGTGCCTGTGTAATAACCTTATTTCTTGAATGTGCACCTTAAGCGTCAAAAATAGTTTTAGTCAAATATTTTTTAACACAGAAATAGAATGCACTTGTCAAAAATGTTAAGTGTATGCAATACAAAAATTGTATCTGTGCACCAAAAAAAAGGAGGACTTGCGCCAAGTCCTGTGTCTAGAACCAGTACTGAAACCTTATGTACAGTTGGGCCTTAATATAGTGTACAGACACCTAAAACAATTGACAATTCCCTTTCCCCAAGCCTATTTCTGTCTAAAGAAGACACCTACTGTATGAATCTACCTAAAGGATCATTTAGGTGTAATCTATGCAAAATTTGTATACAAATAAAACCATCACAGAAGTTCAACTCAACAGTAACTAAAAAGACCCATAAAGTTAATTCATTTATAAACTGCCAAACAACTTTTGTCATATTAGGCCCGTAATATAGTGGGCGTGCGCGTGGCAGTTATAATTGCCTGTGGTTAGCCAGCCATTGTATGTCAGGGCCGCGCGCTTGGCAATGAGCATGGAGCTGGGCGATCGGGGGGAAGACTCAGAAAAGTAAGTATTCACGCCGCTACCGCTCAGTATCTGCAATGTATGTGTGTGTATGTATGTGTGTGTGTGTGTATGTGTGTATAAAGTTGCACAATATTAATAATTTCTTCTCACAGCATGTCTTTTTTTTTTAAATTTTAATACACACACACACGCAAACACCTTCCCCAGTGACACACACAGTGCACCCTTCCAAGCCTGTCGCTCAGAGCAGCACGGACCGTACACATGAAAAGTGTGTGTCGCGTGCACGAGCGTTCGCACAGGCACGCTATATTACGGGCCTTACTTGCGGTTGTGGCAAACAGTATGTAGGTCGGACTACCAGATGTTTAAAAACTAGACTCATGGAGCATGTTAAGCTTATTTCCTAAACATTTCACTTTATGCAATAAGGAGGATGTTAACAACCTTACTTTCAATGAGATTGCGCATATTACCCAATTAATAAGAGGGGTGTGGGGAAAGAATTAGAAAATTGGATCAAAGTTGGGCATATTGGAACTTTATTTTAAAACATGGATCCCATTTGGTTTAGACATAGACCTGGACCTTAGTCACTTTTTATGATAATTTTGACCCTTCACAATTTATAGTAACTAGGGTTTATTCTTGATTTTTTTTCAAGATGCAGCATGTTTGTGTACCTGTCTAAATATGCTGAATATAGATTAAGATTCCTTCTAGAAATGGAATCTACACACCTTATGTAATACAAATTGATTAATTATTTTCTTTTTGCTCTTTACATGACTTGGTCAAGGCAACAATATTAACTACCGGTATATTAATTGTATTGATCTTGTTATTCTGGGATGTCTGGTCTATTGAGTTTTTGTATATACAGAGACCACCATATTCATATTAATTTGACATGTATCTGTAGTGTTAACAATAACCAATGCTATTGTTATCCTATTTATTATGTATGTATATATCAACCCACTAGAAAACTTTTATATCATAGTGTCAATAGGTGCAAATATATATGCACACAGAGGGTTGTTTGTGTATTTACTTCTTTGATCATTATGATTTTAGATAGTATTGATTTTACAGTGAGGTCTTATACTGATACTTATATGACAATATATATATATATATATATATTCACACAACTGTATATATATATATATATATATATATATATATATATATATACAGTTGTGTGAAAAAGAAAGTACACCCTCTTTGAATTCTATGGTTTTACATATCCGGACATAATAACAATCATCTGTTCCTTAGCAGGTCTTAAAATGAGGTAAATACAACCTCAGATGAACAACAACAACACATGACATATTACACAGTGTCATAATTTAATTAACAAAATTAAAGCCAAAATGGTGACGCCATGTGTTAAAAAACTAAGTACACCTTATGATTCAATAGCTTGTAGAACCACCTTTAGTAGCAATAACTTGAAATAATCGGTTTCTGTATGACTTTATCAGTCTCTCGCATTGTGTATGTGTGTGTGTGTATGTATGTGTATATATATATATATATATATATATATATATATATATATATATATATATATATATATATATATATTGTGACAGAGTCACTGACTCAACCCTGTTGCTCAACCCTGTTATAGCACAATCCGTTACAACGCAAATCCGCTTATAACGCGATGCAAGCGTGGTTCCCAATTTTTGTATTTATGAATACTTTACAACACAATTATTGGTATCTTAAATACTTTATTATACAATGTTTACAATTGTACATTATTTCTAACGCGATCCACTTAGTAGCACTCCTCTGTGACACTTATATGCTTATATATATGTTGTGGTTATTTTGGGGGTTTAATATGAGCTTGTAGGTATCCTGTGTATATATATATATATATATATATATATATATATATATATATATATATATATATATATTATTAATCATGTATCTCTTTGATGAACTTTTATGATTTATTTCACTGTTTGATTTATGGTATTATCTTAATACTTATGTGCTTATATCCTTGATTTATATATTTATTTGTTCCTTTTTATATGTAATTTTAGTATTAACTTTTCAGTAATCTTTAGCACTTTTTTTTTTATCTTTCCCGATTTTTTTTTTTTAATCTTTACTAATATCAGGTTTGTTCTTTTTTTTTCTTCTGTTTTTGTCTCTGTCTGTTTCAATAAAGCTTTGTTCATCGAAGACGTCAGTACTAATAGGGACTGACATCGGTAGCACTACAGCAATAGACATGGGGTATACAGGTCATCAGTGCGGGATCCACGAAGGGTTTATGTGTGCTATTTTTTACTATGCTTTTACACCTTGATAAAGCGCGGTTTGTTTGATATGTGTAGGTGTAAGTTTTTTTTTTACCTCTTTGTGATCTAATAAATACATTTTCTTATTGGAGTCCCCTCTTGATCTTTATTTTTGTGTAATGGTAGTGCTCCGCACTTCTGTCTCTCTTGTCCCCTGGATTCCAGTACAGCGGAATTTGCACTTCCCAATAACTCAAAACAGATCACAAGGACAGATCGTGGGCACCCCGGAAAATATGTGAGTTCCCCACTTCTAAATAACTGTCATATGTATCATGTTCCTCAGTCTATATCATATGGGAGATGTTTATTGCGCTATGTGATGTGGTGATCTACCTTAGACTCCCTTCAATGTTATTCTTCCCGAAAAAAGCTAGCTTTTATATACTGTACTGACTATTATGGATGTTCCGAAATCTATGAGGCTTATACAAGCAGTGGCACAGAGTCGTTACTGGGTCTGAGAACCTTATCCCCTTGGTCTTTATCCTATAAATTAAAAATAGACAATTCTGTTTTCATTTAAATTTAATCAATCAGGTATTCAACGTGACACAATGAAGGGATTTGGCAAACAATAAATTATGCATCACATGTAGTGTATATAAGCTTAAATGCTGATAAGGTGAACAATGCAAAGATACTTACCAGACATTATTGTTTCAGTTGCAGCATTTATAATACAGTTTATTGTTCTGAGAGGAATTTTGGTCATCATTATGAAGCCCGGACCCATCAGCATCATTGGCTGTCACTGATTTCGTGCCTTATACTTCCCACTCCATTTACCTCTCTTCTGGTGCCAAACTTCCCACCTCTTATTTCCTCAACAGAATGAGGGAAATATAAAGCAACTCATAAACATAATCAATTGAATTTCTCAGTACAGTCATAGTTTATATTTCTCTGACCTGTTAATGTATGAAAAGTTATCAAAGATAACTCTGTCTAACCCTCTGACTTGACAACATGGAGCTTAAATCGGTTACCATTTAGTTTAGAAGTGGAATGACCAGGTCTGGAATGACCCCCAGTCTGATTTATGGGTTTTGCTCTCTCATCCAAACTCATATTTCAGGCTCTCAATGTATGTGTAACTCGCAAAACCAATCTCACCACACTTGCGGTGAATAGCAAAGCACGGAAATATGCTTCTAAAGTGCACTTTAGAAGCGGTTGTCACACTTCAAAGCTACTTGAGTAGGCCCCAATGGCTCTGTGGAGATTTCAGCAGAAATTATTAGAGTTGCATATGTCTTTAAGTAAAACTACAGTATTTAGCCCGTTTTTTTTTTACTGAACATCATTATTTCCACCCTTTTCTCTGATAGTAGCCACATTTTTCAGGGGGAGGAGAAATTCCTATTGTTGAATGAAACCAAACTATAGATTTTCACTCTTGCAGAAGGAGTCATGACCAAGGAGGAGCGGGAAACACCCTTTCCCCTTTACCTTTACCCACACAACATACAAATAATGACAGACACAATCTGGAGGTACAAAAGGCCGTGGATTTTTTTATTTATATAAAGATAGCGTAACTGCTAGTCCCTGCCAGAATGCTCGGTTACTAGGTTAGCAAAGGGTCAGCCGGGCCTTGCCCTGTTGCACCCCATCAACCACCGCTGTGCCCCCTTGGGCCAGCGTCGCAAGTGGGCTCCCGGAAGTTACGACCCGGTGACTCGCCCCCTCACCTCTACCCCGGCATTAACAGCCCAGAGCCCCTTCTAGCAAGGATAAGCACTTACCCCCCAACTGCCGCCGCGACAAAAGCAACTTGATGAACTGACCCCTCCTTTAGGAACTTCTGTCCTTGTTTGCAAAAGTATTTTGGCTTTACTCTGAAACAATAAAGAAATGTTAACTATATTGCCCAAAACATATTGTCCCTCACCCCATACAATTCTCCCCTTGTTTACATAACACCCCAGAACCTGGTTCTGTGCTAACCTTCTAAAATTGAGGGATGGGTGAGTGGGAAACTGCTGCAGCCAGGAGCAAGTGAACGCACTCCCTCCTGGCTGCTGACCTAATACCCTAAGCGCCTACCCGCCTATTGCCGCCAATCAGGCATCAGGGGGGCCGCGCCCCCCAGTCATGGCAATCTATCACCTATGCAGGCTAGACCGGTTGCTTGACCAGGGAGGCGCGATAATCCTCCTTCCCCTTCTACCTTTACTCACACAAAACATACAAATAACGACAGACACAATCTGGAGGTATAAAAGGCCGCGGCTTTGTTTATTTATATAAAGATAGCATAACTAGTAGTCCCTACCAATGCTCGGTTACTAGGTTAGCAAAGGGTCAGCCGGGCCTTGACCTGCTGCCCCCCATCAACAGCCGCCGTGCCCCCTTGGGCCGGCGTCTCGAGAGGACTCATCGAAATTATGTCCCGGTGACTCGCCCCCTTGCCTCTACCCCCAGCTTAAAAAGCCCCGGGCTCCTTCTGGAAAGGACAAGCACTTACCCCCCAACTGCCGCCACCGATGGATCTATTTAACCTCCCTTAAATTAGGACTGTAACGCCTCTCTGCTCCTTGTGCAAGAGCATACAACTGCTTCTGGAGCCATCCTTCCTCGTGGTTGTCCGCCTCTGCCAGTAGTTGCATGGTTCTAACTTGAAGAGACATTATTGCCCGTGATGTATGAGTGCTATTGTTGCGATTTGAGATATTGATGAAAGTATGTGATATTTCAAATAGTGCTGTGCGTGTGCCCTTTGAATGAGATGAATCAAAATTATTCACCAAGTTCATCTTGGCGTTAACCCTAAAAAGTCTGTTAATAATGTAAGTTCTGAATTAAGTTACTTTTAGTATATATCAACCAAAAACGCAGTGCAGATCTATCATTATCTAGGTTCACAAATAATTCTGTTTTAATTTAAGGTATCTCAATCAAGTATTGAAAACGATGCAGTGCGTCAAAATTAATCTCAACAATCAACCACATATCATATGCATGAAGCCTTCATACTGTATATATGAAGCACATTTTATGTAGATTTGTACTACTGTTTAGTACTGAAATGTTGACGCACAAAAAGAAAATCAAATATGATATTAGTACATATGATCCATTAGCCCGGGAGTCATTAAAACACCATCTGTGCTATTGTGGACAAATTGGCGATAATGTCAATTAATCTCAATAGCAGTTATCAGGCGATTCTGCTATAAAAACGCTTTGATGACTTCCGGCCATTGAGTTCAACCACTTGTAGCAGCCCAGTCACAACTCGGAGACAAAGGCTACACTAGAGGAGTATGGAAACTAAAAAAATACCAAAATGCATCGATTTATTTATTTTTAACTGTTAACACTGATAAACACAGATTTATTTTAATCACATGAAAACACAGGGAAATTTCAAAAACAAATAAATGACACATTGTACACAAAAACAACACCACCAAATCTGGAATCCCTACCTATGTACTGTACAATGCTTCGATAGGTAATTTAGTGATGAGTTATAGTTGATATTGTTTTTTAAATCATTGGCATAGTGTGTCCTATGGAGCAATAGAGTAATAAGGTTTATTTTTTACATTTAAATTGCTTGATAATATTGTTATTGTTAGATATGGTAAAGAGCATTTATTGTAATACTCTCATATTTTGAAACCATATTCACAATGCTCTGATAAGTGAATTGTGCAAACCAATATTCTTGACACTTATAACCTACAGGCTCCTATACAGGTGCATTAATAACTAAAATATTCACTCATTTAACAGAGTTTAGAGAATAGGGCTCTATTTAAGTTTATTCCTACCCCACATTTAAATATTTACAAAAATAGTTACTTAAATACTGGTATAAAACTTTAAATAGCAAGAAATCAAATAATACTAAACACAATATACACAATCAGTAAATTGCTGTTCTCAGACTAACATCTATTTAAAAATAAGATTTTTCAACATGTTGTCATGTTGTTAATATAAAATCAATAGCTTCTACAGTACATTGAAACATTCTTCACACTTAAAATGTTTATTTGTTGTTGTTGTTGTTGTTGTTGTTGTTGTTGTTGTTGTTGTTGTTCAGCTCCCAGTGCAAGCACATCTGTATGACTATTTCTCAGAAACGGAAATGTGAACTTAGATTATTGTTTAAAAAAAAAAAAATATATATATATATATATACAGGTAAACCCCATTATAGCGTGACCCGTTATAACGCGAATCGGTTATAATGCGGTTTTCACGTGGCTCCCGTTTAAAAAATAAAATAAAATTTTTTATTAATTTTTTTTTTGCACACACTGCACACACTGCACACACTGCACACACTGCACACACTGCACACACTGCACACTGCACACTGCACACTGCACACACTGCACACACTGCACACACTGCACACACTGCACACACTGCACACACTGCACACAGCACACTGCACACACTCCCTGCACACACTGCTCACTGCACACACTGCTCACTGCACACACTGCTCACTGCACACACTGCACACACTCTCACTGCACACTGCACACTCTCACTGTACACACTGCACACAACACACTGCACACACTCCCTGCACACACTGCTCACTGCACACACTGTTCACTGCACACACTCTCACTCACACACACACACACACATCCACACACCCATACACACACACACACACACCCATATACACACACAAACACATATACACACACACACACACATCCATATACACACACACACACACCCACACCCATATATACACGCACACACACACACATATACACACACACACACACACACCCATATACACACCCACATACACACAAACACACCCATATACACACACACAGTTTCTCTCCCATATATACATACACACACACACTCTCACTCTACACAGATGGGGGGGGGGTCGGAACAGAGGAAAGGCCGCGACCAGCACCACCACCCGCACCCCCCCTCCTCCCGCGAAGGCAGCGGGAGCGCCAGGGACCGCGGTGGGGAGAAGAAACCCCCCGCTACCACCTCCATGCAGGCAGCGGGAGCAGCGGGAACCCGATGGACATCCCCGCTCCCATCTCCTGCCCCGCGGGCTGTCACGTGGTGACAGGGGGAAGCGGGGACCGGAGGGACATCCCCGCTCCCATCTCCTGCCCCGCGGGCTGTCACGCGGTGACAGGGGGAAGCGGGAACCCGAGGGACATCCCCGCTCCCATCTCCTGCCCCACGGGGTGAAGGGTGCTACGGGGGGGGGGGAGGGTGATGATGCGCCGATGCTACCGGGGGGTGGCGGTTTTGGCCAGGGGGGTAAGGAACTCAGGCCTTTGGGAAACACTGTTCTAACTAATTTTTTGCGGCGGCCATTTTGTTTTTGCGCGACCCCGTTACTAACGCTTTGGTCTCGGGGTGGACCCCGAGGACCTCGTTATAACGGGGTTTACCTATATATATAAATATATATATATATATATATATATATATATATATATATATAAAAATTCAATTTACATATTTTCTATGTACTGTATATATAATTAACACATATTTTTTATACTGTCAAATATTGAACTTTTGCTGCTTGCAAACCTATGCATTAGATTAACTTTGCTCTCTCAAAATATATCCTCCACACCAATTAACCTACTCAACTTGTAGCGACTGGTGAGACACATTCAAATAAGAATCTATACAAAAACAAAACTCAGAATCCATTGCACTGTATGTTATAAATATGAGAACCAAAATGTGTAACATCTAAAAAAAAAAATCAAACAAAAAAAAACATTTACCATTGTGCCTGCTCCTTCTTCCAACATCCCAACTCAAATAAACACAACTGCACTCCAATCTGGGTTCAAACGTCCCTAGCTTTATTAACCATAGCAACCATCAACATTAGTTTTGCCTGGACCTGATCAGATCATAGCCCCACTGATCATTTTGTAAGCTTTCAATACATTATAGCTCACTGACCACCCCAGAGTACTGCCTTTCTCTTGACACGGGAGAGTGTGAGTACCAACACAACCCCCTAAATAACCTATTGGCCTACTACCCATCTCTTCCAATTCTTCCCCACCACTTAACTCCTCCCTAAATCATATTCCAATAACCCTTTATCCAGGGGCGCTCAGACTCTAGGTCTTGGCACTCATCACCTACAGGTGTCAGGATTAACCATCCACTAACATTTTTAAAGGAATATATGAGCCACTGCCCTCAATTGAAAACATACATTGTTATTTCATAACATATTTTGACCATGCACAAGGGCCATCATGCAGTATCTCTTAATTAGACCACTGGTGTTAAGAAAACCACAGGCAAATGTTTGTTTGGTTGTTTTTTTTTACATATATTTGCATTTATAATTATTATTTGAATAATCGTGACCTAACGAGTTTCACTTATGTCAGTGTTGTATAAGTGTAACCTCCCTCCTAAAAGGTTACTAGCAGTGGAAGTGTTTTGAGAGGCTCCACCCTGGGTTGCAATGGGGATCCAGACATTATGCAGGGGTATTTAAGGAGGATGGCCTGTTCTTGATGGGTGGGTTCCAGGAAGGCAAGAGGAGAGGAGCCTTGGGGAGAGTAAACACTGATGTTTTGACAGTAACAGGCCCCCTACTTTATTATGTTATACACAGGGATAGTACTGTTGCAAGTTAGGATCCCTAGAGAAGACAAAGGGAGTCTAGTATGAGTTGCTAAGTATGAAATGGCATGAGACAGAGGGCCTCAGTTATGAGGATTCCCGGATGTCGGCGGATTGGCTATAACCACGCATCTGCATGGACATACCTCACAGATGGAAGTGGAGATGGCAGTTACCATAAAGGTCAAAGGTATTGGGTAATGTATACAGGACCCACTAGGATCCCCACATGGGTCTAGTATTACCGAGAAATAGGAGACATGTCCCAAATGAAAGAGAAGGGGGTTCGCGTCTCACATCTACATAGAGCAACTAAGCAAATGTACCTCCGTTCAAGTGTTAAGAGTGGGCACTGATGGAAGAAATGTTTTCGTGTATGTCTATGTACAGAAAATACTGTACAACAGTTGTCAACATATGAATGAGTGATCCCTGTGCTTGGGGACATAATAAATGACAGTTGCACTATAAAAGTTCCTGGTGCCCATTATTAAACAACTTTTCTACCTCATCACCCAGCCACCTGAATTCTAACACCCTGAGTCAAAGTAACCCATGCGAAGTAGCCACATACATACCCCACAGATACAATCTCCCTAGGAAGCCAGGCAGAGAGGGTTACAAAAGGAGAGAAAAAGATAATTTTATACAGAGTCTTCCTTTCTCTCTTTTGCCCTCCCTACTCATTCCTCTGAGTTAAACTCCGAGGCAAATGTTGGCCATTTTGATAGATTTATTGCCAAAAGTGTGAAATATGTCGAGTAAACAGAAGTACCAGCTTAGTAAAAAACAGTCACAAATATGCATAAAATGCCAAAATTCTAAGAAAATCACATATCACTACTAATAATGTACTGCATGCATTACACATAGCTCTAACACATTTTTTTCAGATTTAAGCACACACATCTGCATAAGTATTTACAGTATGCAATCTCACTCTGTGTCACAGGCAATGCAATGTCTTCAGACCTTTACTATTTTCTGCATGCTTATTTTTATCATACAACTGCTTGCGGAAATTTTCGGAGGCCTCAGGCAAAAAAATGATGCTTGTTAATACAAGTAGTATAACAGTTCCAATCAGGTCCCAATGGGAAACGGCTGCAGCATAAAACTGCCCAGTCTGGCACTTTTTCCAGTTTAGAGTTCTCATTTAAAAGTGAAAATGCATTGAAGTTTCTCAGCAGGCGAGTAAAAGGCCTTTGGGGAAGAAGAAGAAATGAAGAAATGCACTAGGGGTAAAAAACAATGATACAATTAACACTAAGGGGGTTATTCATTAAACGGCAATAGTCCTGATTGGGGCTCCAAGTGACTTTAATGGGACATTGCATTTAACAGTGCCCCAAACAAAACTATCAAAGTTGAATTAATTACCCCCTAAGAGGTTGAATTGGCTGGGTAATACACAGAAAATAACATGTTTTGAACTTTAGAAACCTATTTTCCAGTACATTGTATACTCAGTAAATACACATATTTTTCAAATTTACATTTAAATACATAAAGTACATTTCCTTCCTGTCCACTGTGGTAACAAAGAGTTAATATTCATAGCTATCTACCTAACTAGACCATTGCATGTCATAAAGGCTTGTGTGGTCTTAATATGCAATATATGTAAGAAAAAAAAGAATGAACAAAAAGGCTCCCCACAAATAAGATAAAACAGTAATTGAGTGAAGAAAGCATATGAAAGTGATGGTGAAGAAAACAAAATGCTCGAAAAGCCAGGTGCGCGGAAATATGATTTTAGCCAAAAGGAGAGCAGACTCTATGGCTGCATCCTCCTTGGCTAACTCGTTGCCACATGCAGGACCGCTCTACCAAATCTGAAAAATGCAAAAAGTGTCCCCGCAGGGTGCCCTTTGTAGTCCAGACTTGGCCATTCGCTCTTTCCTTACTCACCAAACATTTTCACACCTCTGTACATCTTCTCCCCTTTGAACTACAGACCCTTTGCATACTTGCTGGCACCATAACTGGTTGCCTGGGCAAGCTGCATAGAGCCTTATAAGAAATGTATCAGACCTAATAAAATATACTTTAATACATGGGGGACACTGGGGAGACTCATGACTGTAGGGGACTTAGGACTGAGATATCAAAGCTATAAACTCAGGAGTCTGGGGTACGCTGGACAGCCCCGGTGTGATTCTACTCGTGTACTGGCAAATAGCGCCTGCACATCGGGTAGAATGAAGGTACTTTACTACTGGTAGCTCTGGACCCCGAACTCCTGCAAACAAAATAATTGCATTCTAACCCAAATATCCCACCTAAAAATTACACACACAACTTTTCATGAGTCTGGGGTAAAGTGAACATGGAAAGTGGAAAAGCAGGGGTCACTTTAACTTTACATGTACATATTCAGTACCTGGACCCTGGCTTATGGTGCTGGGTAGCTGCCAGGGACCCATTGGAGCCAAGGGCAACCAGAGGGCTTAACCTTTATTATGAAGCCTGGTTACCCTTGCCCATCACAATTCTCTTCTTAAAAGTGTATCACATACAGTATGTCCCATAGAGGAAGATAAAGAAAGGTGGGAAACACCATATAGTGTAGTATGTCTTAACAGAATTTAAAATAGAGTATCCTATTTAGAGATAAAATATTTTGCAGATTTAGATTCACCTCAGATCGGCTGTTTCCTTTGGTCTGTGGATCAGGCTCAATAAGGCCAATCAGCAAATTCCCATTTTTTTTTCAAAGACAGAGCAATCCAAAAATCTGTTGACAGATTCTTAAAAATCTGCACTCAGATAATTCCGAAGAGAAAGAGACAACCTAATGAGTGGAAATGTGTATGACCGAACAAGACTAGAATCCACAATCACTGCTTTTCTAGGCCATAGATCTAGCAGAGTGAGATAAACCAACTGATGGCTAGCAGTGCACCACTGTCTAATACTAGCATACCTCCAAGGGATATCTATTTTGTTGATTGTAACCTAGAAAGGACTTCAATCTCAAAGTACTATAATAATGTGTACTGAGGACTGAGTTACTGAGGCTAGGTGAGATTAAATAAAAACAGGTTTTCTGACACACAAATAAAAACATGGTGAAGCACAGCAAATAAAGCAGATGTATAGATAAGGTAATATAACAAAGTGAGCTGGGGACTTGAGTTAGTAGTACTTCTAATCTTATAAAAGATAAAGACAATATTTTCCAAGCAGTTATGCCATAATGCACCTTTGGTGCTGGAATACATTACAGCCTATTCACATAAATGGACTGTAAGGTGTCTTTCCCACGCCAGAAGTTGTCTCATGGCAGAAAACTGTTCATTAGCTATGCTTCTCTTTCCCAGAAGAGGGTAAAGTGCTTTGTACAAGTATGAGCACTCAATGAGAAGTAGAGCTCAAAACTAAGTAAACTGTGACAGTGGTGCAATACATCAGTTGATTTAGCTCACACTGCTAGATCTGTTGCCCTGAATTAGAGGTTGTGTGGGTTCAACTTCTGATCATATTGGGTTTTACACCATACCCCATTCCTCATAAGGTGCCTTGGACTTTTTAACCCAATAACTGTGTGCTGTAGCCAGCAGCATAACTTCTTACAGTTTGTAGAGTTTAATTTATTTTAGAATATGTTCACTATGTCTGGAAGATGGCACAGTGAATGTTTTTGTCCCTCTTCTGTTACTTCTATTCTTCTACCCTAGCCACCTTTGTGCATTTCCATCATGTAGTACCAAAATGAGTGCTCATATCTGTTGTAGCTCCCTCCCTCTGTCTTCTTTTAAAAGTAGACCACTTATACTTTGTGGTTGATGGTTTAAAGTTCCTTGTGGAGCACACCTGTGATACCTTTGAGATATGCTAAAGGCTAAATTAGCTACATGTGTGAGCAGTGAGTTGTGAGCAGTTCACAAGTATGATGTGACAGTGATGCCAGCCACCAGCTGGTTTATCTCAATTGTGGCTTAGAACAATAGTGGTAGTGAGTCTGACACCCTTCCAGTCATTAGATTGGTTCCTTAGACTTATCAACTCTATATAGTAGGTATGGAAATCCTTTTAGGAAATTGGGGAGGGAACTCATTTAAATATACTTTACATTACCATTAGCATATCTCCCATGCGAGGACAGAAAGTCTCAGTAGTATTTATGGGATGCAATGGGTAAATAGTTAGGAGGATTTTGGTTAATAGCATTAATACAGATGTACCAGCTGTTATTGCTCCCACAGGCATGTTGCAGCGGGACACACATCTTAACATCTAACTGGTATGACTGGGGTGATTTCCATCTAACAATTGAAGGAACTTTAATCAAATTAACATCTAACTGGTATGAGCTGAATAGGCAGACCTCTCCCTTAATTGTTATACAAGTGAATGTGTTCAAGTATATAAGGCAGGCTCTTTTGGTTGTGAACCATATGGCTGTATGTAACATTGAAAGTGTGGAGATAATTTTGGAGATTAATTTGGAGGTGAAGATTGGAGGAAGATCTTGACTCTGCACAACAACTCTGCAGCTGTGAGAACTTGATTTTCTAAATGCTCTGATTCTTTGTACTCTTCCTATCCTCCAATACCTGGCCTGTCTCTCCTCCTGCATCTCACAATGCCATCCCTATTGCTTTTCCTGTTTACTGTTTCCTCACTCCTTTGTGAACATCTCTGTTCTCTCCAACTTCCCCACTCTCCACTGCACCATTATTTATACGCCTCTCTCCCAACAACTTATTTACCCCTCAATAAAAAACACCAACACAAATCCTCTATTCACACCCTCTATCTACTCCTTCCTGCTGCTGGGGATCTCCCCTATGCCTGAATTCAGACATACACACCTGAACTCACCCATGCATCCCTGTCATCTCTTCCCCTGTAAATGGTGTTAACCGTCTGATCTAATACTCACTGACCTTAAAACTCACCCCACAAGTTAAGCATCCCAACTGCCTGCACTCATGGTTACTATCCCACACTCGGCCAGTCCAGCCACCCACTATGTCCTAGCACTGCCATACTCAGCACTTATCCCCTCACCTGCTGTCTCTGTAAGTCTCCCATCAAACATCTTAGATTGTAAGCTCCTCGGGGCAGGGATTTTTCTTTCCTATTGTCTGTTTTTACTGCACTTACTGTATTATTATAATTCCCTGTACTGTATTCTTTGTGAAGCACTGAGTACACTTTTGGCGCTACATAAACAAAGATATACAATACAATACACAGATTATAATGGTGTTAGCTGTGGGTGAAAAAGGGGTGGTGTTAACGTGCTATTGCATCCACTACTGTGCACCAGCAGGTCCAATATCACCTGCTACATCTGTATGATTTGAGACATGCCTTCATGATCACTATGGTTAATAAGGGGTTAATAATATTGGGATTTTATGTGTATTACTATTTCAAAAATATTGCAAACTATAGGGATGTGATTGCTGGATCCCACCTCTTCAGAGTACATTGAATAGCATCAGAATAAGTAATTTCACAACATTACTAATTTTAATGCTGATTTATCATTCAGGCCGAAAAAAAGCTCCACATTTCTGCTTGGGAGATGGCTGATTCGTCCCCTTTATTGGATGGGGTGAAGAGGGCTTTGGATCTTTTTCATAATTTTTTTTTTGTGGAAAAAGAACATTCAAAGCTGCCTTTTTGGAGTATATTTAATAGGGTCCCATGTGGTATGAGTGATTTATATCTTTAAAAGGACAAAATATGGGTATGTGATTCAGTGATTGAACATGTGAGCAGTTTGTGGCAGAGGAACCATTACCTCTTGAGCACGTCCTTTTATCATCCAAAAGCCTGCTTTATTAAAAAAAGAAAAAAAAGGCTTACAGTCTCTTTGGGAAAGAGATTAACCATGTATCTAGTGCTCCACTGCTATTTCCATTGTGATATATCTATGTAATTCCCTCACTGTACCACACTGGAGAATATGTTGATGCTTTATAAATAAAAAAAATACTTAATAATAATATATGTATACATTGGCTGCCTAGGTTAATAATGTGTATTGTTCTTATCATTTAACTCGCCAGTTTCTTCTCTGCTCCCAATTGTGTTGAAAATAAATTTACACTTGTGTCAAAATCAAGGCAAAGTCAGGTTATTATTATACTCATTCCATAATTACAGTATCCACAGTAGCGTTTTATGCTTGTAAATAATTTAATGTTTCTGTATTTTATTTGTTAAGAGAGCCCTCTGAGTATACACTGCTTAATGCCCTAGAAACCACTCTCAGTTCTCATAGCACACTGTCTCCTCCCTATTCTTTATTTGTTGACTGACAGCACAAGAGATAGTATGATAAAAATATTTCATTCACAGTATGATTGGCAATCCCAAACCCTAATTAAGCCAAGGCAGGGTACCACAGATAGGTTCAAGATAGCCACACATCTCATATTCAACTTAAACTGTTTCCAATAAACAGTTTTATTATAAAAAATAAGGTACTCATTTGCGAGCAGAGAATAAGGCAATACCCACAAGGCTACATTATTGAAATCCGTTGTGAAAACCTAAAAAGATAATTTACTATAATTGTTCTATTTACCAGCGGGATGATGATAAAGACGATGTGATTAATACTAAGAATTAACATTTGTTATATCTTTTTAATTAATCACTTAAAAGTGCCCTTCATTTCATACTAGATATCCATTTCCTCTTTGTCTATCCCTGCAGTATAATATTTTTCATGAGGAGCTCTCAAAAGTAGTTCATTATGCACAAAGTTATTTTAAAATTATCTGGGTTTTCCTGTTTACTTTTTTTTTTTAATGTATTCCTTGTGGTTGTTGCCAGGCCTGCAAACACACATTTTAAGGTTCATGTTATGCCATAAAGATTCATAGGTATGTGGACTCTTATTCCTGAAAAAGCCAAGCGATCTACTTGACAAAGGAATAAAATGTAAATACATGGTAAATGAACCTTTTTGTACATGGGAATCACCCTCAAGGCAAGAACACTGCAGAGCAAGCATGTCCATGGGCAGCCGATTATGAGCCATGTATGCATTTTGCTTAGACTTAATATTATCTCGCCTGAAAGGCTATTTTGATATATTAAGCCCATCTCTTGTACTGTTTGTTATTTCCTTAATTATGCGACTTTTCTTTTTGTGCCGGTTATTGCTTTGAAATTTCTTATGCTCATTATTGTTTTATGGAAAATCAATATCTCTAAACTTCAACTGATACTAGTGATTTTTAACCGTTGGTATGATAATCATTCTCTTCTAGTATAAAAAAAAGTTTCCTAATATATTTTACAGTATTGTTGAATATAATTATATTTAGTATTCCTAGAGTAACCTTTAAACACAGAAGGGGTAAAAAAAAAAGCCAGGTACTGTATATGCAAGCACTTATACTCCGAATATCCTGTCATCTTAAAGACATCAATTTAATGTGCTGTAAATTATATATTAGTTTGAACTAAGCTTTATGAATGAAGTGTGTGTCACCTCCAGCAGTAAGCATTATTAGTTCTTTGTCTCAATGTAGAATTGAATGATGTAAGGTATGTAAAAGGAACGAAGGTATGGGGATAGAATTGAAACATTGGATAAAAAGCAAATAGAAAGTTCAACTCAATAACAAAAGGGTTGCTGTATTTATTTATTGAGGGACATGTGAGTCAATACAAAGCTTGTTTTTATAGGCCCCTGTAGAAGGGAAAGGGTTTCTTGATATCTGAGGCTGTATTTCTTCATTCTTTTATCTATGAAAGAATCCCCACCTTTAAAGACAGGCTACATCTTATTTAATAATAATATTTTAAATTAAAAAATATATATATATTAATATTTTTCTAAACGGTAATAACGATAGGTGCAACCCAACCAACTTTACCACTTGGCAATCAATTGCTGGGAGAAAATTGCCACAGAAACCGCTGGTCACAAGCTGAGCTTCAGACAAGCTAGAATTGAGCAGCTTCGTCTGCTGCTTCCTTTGATCCATGCAAAATTGACTTCCCTGCGATGATCATTAGGCAATCTACATCTCTGTGTGTTTAAAATATCAAGTAAGGCATACATATCATTAACATATTTACACTAAATAATACCAATTAATTAACTATCAGGATTTCCTCTGTGTGCTACCATGCTCAGGCTTCTGCATCTGTCTGATGTCCAAGAGTCACTTCCTGTGATGTAATTTCTGTCTGTTCCTGTCAGAAGGACCATTTGGTAATGGCAGGATTGAGTGTTCTAGGAGGAATGTAATTGTAATAATACTGTATGCAGTTTTCTTTAGACTGCATTTCTTAATCAATTATGTATTATTAGCAGTGCCACTTGTTTCAAGAGCAAGAAGTTTGTTAGGGTGTAGATTATCTTTAGATGTTTTAACAAAAAATAACTTTTTTGTTCTTACGAGTCTCTTTTTAGACTTTTCAAATAATTATTAAAACCTATTCTACTGTAAAACAAAGTACATTGGAAAATTATATATTTGAGGTGGTAAATAACTCAATTACTACATTTATGAAAATTTAAAAATAAAAAGGTATTTTAACATGCAAAACACAATCATGTCTCCAGGACCTATACAGGTAATTTTTACAGTGAGCTGCATTGATATCATTTCCTTTAAGATATTGAAGATACAGTATAAATTTATATGTATAACATTATAGACTGGACGAAAAAAAAAAAAGTATTTATTGAGATTTACTTAATATCTGACTTGGGCCCTTAAGACTCCTTTTAACTTTTTGACATAAATATATATTCATTATGTGGTGGGTGTAGAAGTTTGAGCTAGCTGGGAATGTGTGTTAATCCTTTTAACTGTGCAATTTTTTAAAGTTAACTATTATGTGTGTAGGGGTGTGTGTGTTAGGCACCTTATGCTGTTGCAGTGCGTGCCCGGAGAGAGTGGTGTAAGGTTCCGCGGCGGCCCGATAGTATAGGGCGCCGCCATGTTTATTGCGCAACATTCAGAGGGCACTGGCAGAGCAGAAAGGTCGCGCATGTGCAATGCAAGCGCGCGAGCGACGGGCCAATAAGGGAAAGGCTCCGTTGGTGTACTACAACTCCCATGAGCTCTAGCGCAGTCATCTGATGTCTGGGAACCAATCAGGGGGTTGGAATCACGGGAGGAGGAAAGGGAAGCATGGGGGAGAGACCACACTAGACAGAGGGGAACCGGAGGGCAAAGGAAGAGGTAGTGTGGGTAAAGGGGGTCCGTGACCCGCATGAATAGGACAAATCTTCCCCGCAGGCCCTAAGAGTATCCCTGAGCCACCGTAGAGTGAGTTGCTGCAGGGATGCCCTATAGAGGTAGCGTTATCCCCTTACTGAGTAACAGATAGGGACAAAGTACAGATGTGCGGTTGCTGCAGTCATCTGTGACCAGGTAGCTAAGCATCGTGACATCAGGAAGCAAAGCGTTGGATCGACGGATCCTTTTTGAAGCTGTTACCGGTCACCGCAGTGACCGGAAGGTATTTACAACAAGTGCACCAACACCGGTCAACAGGTGCTGATCCCGCCTTAGGGAACACTCTTAGGGGACACTAGTGGAGTGGCCAAAGGACTGAGCCTATACAAATACTTTACAGTACATGGACACGGTGTGGGGCACGTGGTGACGGGACAGAGATATTACTCAATAGGAGCGTGGCCGAGCTACTAGAGTTATAGTACAAGTTAATAAGTGTGTATTGCCATATAAAGTATAAGGGTTATTCTATGCGTTCAGTAAACTGGTTTCAAGTATGTGTGTTATGTTTATTGCCAGGGGAATCTTACATGAATCTTACATTACCCAGGGGATCCTGGGTAAGTGGAGGCTCTGCGCTAAATAAGTTTTACCCCAGGCTCCCAGCTAGAGGAGGCTCAGATCTCCTGGAGCCACAGGTGTGTGCAGTATCCGTAGTCTCTTTAGAGTGTCAGGAAAAGGGCTACATGTGTTATTTGTTATATATTTTACATTAGGATTTCCAAGCCATATAAACAACAGAAAAGCAGCCCCAGAAAAAAGTCGAAAACCCCGGAATCTGTAAAAGCATTTCAAGGTATATCAAGTAAAATGTAGAGGCCATAGTTAATCTTTGTACATCTTCCATTGTACAGCTGACATATTGCCTAAACACAAGTGATACAAATGAGTTGTGAGCTAATTTGGTTTATTTAGTGGCATATCCTCTACAAGTACTTTCTAACTGACATAGCTGCTCTTTTCAATTGGCTCATTAATCTTTTTTTGGGTGACTTCTCTGCTTTTTGCCATACTGCCTTTGCTGACAGTAGTGATAATGAGCAGGTCAACAATTTCACTTTATATGAATGGCTTTTCAACCTAAATAGTAAACTCACTCCATAAATTAAAAAAAAATTAGGGCTCATTTAAAGAACAGTGTTCAGTACGCTGAAGAATAAAAGATTAAAGAAAAAGGGAATACTGCATTCGAGTGAACACTTTAGCTCCATTTGATAGTTCATAGTAGCTTTACGCTGTGGTGGTTATTTAAAAAAAAAAGTCAGGGAAAAACTCAGTCCAAAGCAGAGTCTGCACTCAATATACAATTTGCAAAAACATACTATAAGTCAAATAAGTACAACAATTCCAATGTGATAATATCAATAGTGCAAAATAAAAATACAAATACTGTACACAGAAGGGCAGACACACCTGAGAACTCCTCAACGTTTCGGGGTACAACCCTTTGTCAAGAGAATTTCTCATGTGTGTCGGCCCTTTTTTGTATTTTTATTTTTATATTGCTCTATTGATATTATCTCATTGTGATTTTGTTCTTATTTGGCTTGTAATATCTTACAGTACAAAATTTTAGCAACTTGTACAGTATATTGAGTGCAGACTCTTCTTTTGACAGAGATTTTTCCTGACTGTTTTTTTCACTTGTGTTGGGCTCCAATTTTGGGGTAACTTGTCATGGCCTTTTACATCTTATTATTACCTTTATAGTTAGATTATTTATTTTGAGTCGGCTACTACCCCTTTCTTGTTAATTTTGAAATAAACCACCAAGTGAATGAAATATGTAATTATTTTTAAACCAGGTATCAATATTTCCTAATATACTGTACACCATACCAAGGAAATGTCAAAATATCAATATGATATCATATATATTAATAACATGTAAGCTGATATCAATATGAGAAAAAAAATCCAGTATAAACTGAAGTTAAGTATCTAATGTATGGCTCGCAACGTGGGTTCAGAAAATTATCATTATCAAAAGCATCCTCAGAGAACAGAAGTAACAAGTTTGGTACTTTAAATGTTGCTCACTATGGATAAAGTCCAATTTTCCTCGTCAACAACTAAACAGTGAGATTACTGGCACATATTCTACGAGCAAACATTCATTGCTCACATCACTTACTTTAAAACAAATACCATTTATCTCATGCTATTCTGCTAAGCGTGAATTCATCTTAAGAGTGTCTTGGTTGGTGCTCTCTGAGTGTACAATAATGAGGTAATGAATAGTGTATATAGAGCCCAAACGTGCAATTAAAGTTTATGGGATGATTATACATACTGTGTATATAAATATTTAGTGCACTTATATTAACAGTGGATAATATTTAAGATCTAAAAAAACACATTTTAAAGTGATATATAAGTGAATAAAAAACAGAATAAAAAAATCCTCCACTCAAACCCAAAAAACAGCAATCACCTCTTTGCTCTAGTCCCTTTGCACAAGTAGTTTTCTCCAAAGACGGGGAGCGTTGGATGGCACCGAAAATGAAAGAAAAACACAGTACAGCAATGGTGCGGTATCATAAGGGATATTTATCTGACATGTGGTCTGGTATGAGAAGGAGTAAAGACACTGACTGGTACTAAGTTTGAAGCAACCTGGTTCAATTCCTGCTGTTGGCTCCTTGTGACCTTGGGCAAGTCACTTTATCTCCCTGTGCCTCAGGCACCAAAACATAGATTGTAAGCTCCATGGGGCAGGGATTGTCTGCAAAATGTCTCTGTAAAGCGCTATGTAAAACTAGCAGCACTATACAAGAACAAACATTTATTATTAGTATGATCTTCTGAAATATCTACTAACATTTTGTCAGCTGTAAAAAGGCAAATCCCATATTGTGGCAGTTCCTCAATCTATGTGTCTAATAAGTGACAATAGTAGTCAGTACATTCTTTACAACATTTAAAAGGCAGTAGTAGACGGAGTGAAACCTCCCGAGTTGTAGGTCAGTCGCGCAACTGTGACTTCTCGCGTCTGACTCATGAGGAAGCTGCATTGCAGTGAAACTTGTTAAGTCCCCTGTCTGAAGCAAGACTGAGAGAGACATGTTCCTTGATCCTGGATGGTGCTTACCGGAAGCACAGACGGGACATTCATGTGAAATGCTAGCAGTTACAGAGGTGGTGAGACTGCAATGGGTCTATGATTCGGGAGGTTTCTATCAGGATGTATGGAACTCTCTTAGGCAATGTGGAAAACCACAAAACACAGGAGACTGAAATAAGTAAATGCTGATGGGGTTTAATTTTACCCTAAAGTAAATATGACTGAGGAAAAAAATGGAGTCTGCAAAATATGCAGAGCTACAACAAAAAGCTAGGATATCAAGGGGGACAAACAAAAACAGGGGGCAATAAGTGAAAATGGAATAAAAATAAATAAACTAAAGTTAGCTGCAAGAACTGCAGTGCTACATGCAAAAGCAATGGTAGCAGAGGACAAACAAAAAGCAGGGCACACATAGTGCAAAGGGGATAACAATTGAAAAGAGTTGGAAAAACCCAAGAAAAAATAAAGCACAGTGAACAACACTAAAAGATTTTTAATATAAATTCTATTCCACTGACAAATGAAGAACTGGGTATTCTCGCTAAGGGATTGAAATTTACACCGGCGGCTGGCCCTAGTTCCTTTACGCTATTCGTTGATGCTAATATATTTATGCACAATTTACTGTAATGATTAAACAACACTTTCTTATAATTAAGTTCCCATGTGCAACTTTGCCAGTTGAACTAGAAAAAGAGGATTTCACACACACCAAATATAATGGAAAATCTACATTCTACCATTATTATCAGAGACTTTGATTCTCTGACTCAGAACAATCAGAAGTCTGAGGGTAATTTGTCTTTCAAAGAGACACAGACAATTAAGAAGATCTCATAGAATCATGACCTACTCATTAAATCTGTGGATAAGGGAGGACGGACAGTAGTAATGGACAGGTCCTCCTATTTGGAGGAAGCCCATTGTATATTAGGAGATATGGGCACCTATTAGATTCTGGAATAGGACCCTTCTAATACCTTTTTAAACAAACTAAAGATCTATTTAGGAAAAGGAAAGGGTAGGGGCATTCTGACTGAACAAGAATGTAAGTTTTCCAGTTTTTTATTACTGGCCTAAAATCCAGAAGGACCCGGTTTGCCCACGAGGGCATCCTATAATTTCTAGTATTCAATCTGCATCATCTAATTTATCCCAGTATTTAGATTGTTTTTTACAGGATTATGTGCCTAAAATGCTGTCCTATTTACAGGACACTATCAAAATTATGAACACTTTGGAAGTTTATTTTATTTTGACTACGGTATATGTCGCTTCGCTATATACTATTATTGATCACTCCCATGTTGTAAGTCAATTGGACATACACTGGCGACACACTTTATTCGAGCTCGGCTAGTCCCATGAATTCGGGTATACCCGGGTGTATTGAGGTTTGTGACTGTTTTCTGCCCGAGTGCATTGAGGTATTTTCCAGGCAGGGATTGAAGCATTTTATTCCCGCTGGCTGCAATACTGCACAGTATATATATATATACTGCATTACAATTCATGAATTTATGCCATTTGGTAGACACACGAAGCATTGCAGCCTATTAAATCCTAATCATTATCATTTAACAGATCAGCCGCCAGTCAGCCAGGCATGAACCCAGGCTGGGAAGGCAAACGCAACGGGGCTTGTCAGAGGTGAGGAGCGGCGCATTCCAGGTATCTGCCAGGTACATACTGGGTATTTGCTCGAATAAAGTGTGTCGGTGCAGTACACTATTGGAAGAAAAAATATTAAGTGTAGCACAAATAGATTTCCAAATTGATGGGATCCTTTTTATTTTGTGTCATAAATATTTTTGGTTCGAAGATCGTTTTGAAGATCGTGTCTATCTTCAGATGTGGCAACACTATGGGGTCCAGGTTCGCGCTGAATTCTGCCAACCTTTTTTTGGGGATTTAGGAAGAGAATTGTAGTTATAACAACAATCCATTCAGCGCCAACCTGGTCCTGTGGCATCTCTACATAGATGATATTGTCTTCATTTGGAGGGGAGACAATGTCCTCTTACATAGTTTTGAGTGTATGAATAGGAATTAACTAAATTTACGTTTCATTTCCAATTATAGCAAACTTCAAATTGCTTTTCTGATCTGCTAATTTATGTAGGGAATAATACAATACACACTAAGATTTACTTCAAAGAAGTTGAGTGTAATAATTGTATTTTAAATGGTTATCAAATATACTGTATGGACAGTTCAGTATGTAGACCTTTAAGGAACAGGCACTAGCTCTTGAAAGTCGCTTTATTGAAAGAAATTATAAAGGGAGCAGGTCACTGCAGCTAAACAAAAAGCAACTAATCTCCATAGAGCTAAAATGTTAAGACAAAAGAAGGAAGAAAAACCATTAAGTAATTATATTCCTTGTATCACACAATGTAATAAAGATGCCCAGAAAATAAACAATATACTTAGTGTAGAAAATGGCATATCTTCAAACAAGCTGATGTTCTGAGAGATTTCTTACCTGACACTCCTTGGCTTGTGCTTGCAAGCTAAACATTTGAAGTACAAATTAGCACCCAGTTTCCTTTAAGGTTGTGTAGAAAGCCAGTGCATCAGAAAAAACAAGTCCTGTTTGGCATAATAAACTGACGTTTAGGATAAACTCCTTCAGTGTAAGCATATAGCATAACGAAGCCCTAATAGGGTTAGGGGACTAGTACCTAATGCCAGCGGCACCATAAATAAATAGTACAGACCAACGTCCCATATATCAGAGAAAAAAGGGGTACAGCGACCCACAAAGTGAACTCACTCAGTTTCTCCTGGAGTATTCAATCTCAGAATCTTCATAGGCGTGCAATCTCTTTATAAAGGGCATTTTTGCCTGAAACTAGTTAGTGGACCCCTGCTGCGGCCTAGGGGGGACACTTTTGTCCACTTTTTATGTAATAAATCTATTTTCTGTTGCTTAAAACCGTGAGCCTCCTTCTGTTACTTTGGGCAGTGCACTGCCTTATTTTTCTACTTGTCCCAGTGTCCTTTAAAGCTGAAGTTCAAGCAATATCCTACAGGTGTGTTTTTTAAAATAAATTATTTAGTATGAAAAAATACTTGTAGCATTTAAAAAAATGTATTCTAATTTATCAAGCATTTTTGTTACTATAGCAACCATTTACCAAGTCACATCCCTTTCCTCTTCTGAGACAGGCTCAGGCACACTCCTTTTGCCCTCTCTCTAGCAGTGCACTAATTGTATCTAGTGCCTGCTTGTCACATGATCTCCTACACAAACACTGTTTTTAAGTCAAACCCTTGCCTGCTTTATTCAATGTAATATCGCCGGAAGAAGAGATTAGTGTATCTCGAAAGCTCGCACAAATAAAAGCATTTAGTTAGCCACAGAATGGTGTCATCTATTCAATTTTGATTATTAAAGCTCGGCTAAAACCGTACAGATACATATACATATATATATATATATATATATATATATATATGTGTGTGTGTGTAGTGCACTGCACATCCCTGAGGAAGTTCACGTTGAGCTGACCGAAACGTTGGATGCAGTGCCATGTATTGCTGAGATGAATACAGATTTTCTATTTACCTGGCTGTGTGCTGTTTCTGTTCTCCGGATTCACGTCTGGTAACATTTTTGTCTATATATATATATATATATATATATATATATATATATATATATATATATATATATATATATATATATATATATAATATAATATAATATAATATATATATATATACACTGTTTAGATGTATTTTCCATATATGATATATGTACTAATAATTATTTTTGTAGGTGTCAAACAAATATTAATATTCGTATGACACTCCTCAGATACATTTTCATTAAGAATCACAAGAGACCTGCAATGTGCTGTATTATTGCAGATCTCTTGAAATGTAGATATTCTATTCAATGTACTTGGTTTTATGATGATGATTGAACAGTTTTGATATATGTATAATTATCTTCTCTTTTATCCTTTAGTATTATTATGGGTGCATATTTCTTTAAGTGTATTCCTGTTCATGCTTAATTAGTCATGGACTACACATGTTTTTTTTTTTTTACATCTGTCATGATGTCGCACATTATGGTACTACTTAAGGAAGGACTCCTTTCCTAAATAACTTGCAGAACAAAACGCGTAGGGCAGTGGAGCAACATTGGATGTGAGATGCTGGGAGATCAACACCGGTCCCTATCTGCTTATGTGGATGGCGCTTCCAGTAGTGACGTCATCACCCCTGTGCGGAGGAAGGACCCTGACATGTGCATGTCCCTTGTGCTGGCTCCTGAACCCAGGGTGGTCAAAACGCTTGCAAAATAGTGTCGTTTGTGAGTGCTATATTGTTATTCTATGTGTGTTCTTTTAGTAAATTGCATGTCGGTACTATGATCTGCTTTTTTTAATTTTGAGTGGATGAGCTTGCTGTCTGTGTCTGGACCTGGTCTTTGACCATAAAGGCTCTCATTTCTGCAACTGCTTACATCTACAACACTGCATTTCCTGCTACTATCCGGAGGAGGTTTTTTTTTTTTTTTTGTAACCTCATACTGCTTGCTATCATGCCATGTAAGTGGGAGAACAAAGTTTTTTTTTTCCTCTACTCATTATCATCACAGGCTGTGTTGCATTATATTGTTATCCCAGTTTTCTTGCATAAACCTGGGAGTATTTGCGCTCCATATCCTGTGCCACTAAAGTAAATAAGACTAGGAAAACAAACGTAAGTCTGTAAAATGCCCAGAGCTACACCAAAAAGCTATGATATCTAAGGGGACAAACAAAAAGCAGGGAGCAGTAGGTGCAAAGGGAATAATAAGTCAAAAAAAAGTAGCTGCAATGACTGCAGTGCTACATGCAAAAGCAATAGTAGAAGGGGATACACAAAAAAACAGGGCAACTACTGCAAAGGGAATAACAAGACAAACACAATAAGGTACCTGTACTGTATTGTTGCAGAAATAGAAGCCAGATGTAAGAGAATATGAAAAGTTGAAGCGCTAGGGAGCAGAGACTAAATAGATGCTTTGTAAACAAAAGGTTGACAGGCAAAGAACTAGCAGACTGTGGGGGGGGGGGGGAGGCTGAGCTTAACTACTCTGTGCACCCCTACATGTCTATGAGGAGTACTGTGGGAGGGAATCTTGACATTATCAGTCTGTCTACTACTGCCTTTAAAATGTTTTAAATAATGTACTGATTACTACCTTCACATATTAGGCACATACATTGAGAAATTGCCACAGTTTGAGATTTGCCTTTTTACAATTGACAAAATGTGAATAGATATTTAAGAAGATTATACAAGATCATGTCAGATAGATATCCCTTACGATATTGCGCCATTGGTTTTCCATGTTTTTTTATTTCATTTTCAGTGCTCCCCTTCTTTGGAGAAACCTTGAATTCATAGCTGAACAGTTAAATCAGCTTTAGAAATCAGGACCATTGGGCATCCAAAGTTATGGAGCACTCACTAAATTATATAGCTTTGCAGGTTTGAGGAGGTGAGGTCACTAAAGGAACAGGGAGGCAGGAACTAGAGATGAGAAAGCCTATCACAATCCTATCTGTGGATTTTCCTGGGCTTTTCAGGCAAAATCCGATCAGCACGCTGAAATTCGAAGTCAGATTTAAGCCACTTTAGGCCACTCAAATTTTTGAATATTGTCCACGGGGCTCAGATTCTCTGATTTTAAAGAATCTGTTGTTGGATCTTATCCACTTTAGCACTCTCTGATTCTTTAAAAGCCATCCACAAGGCTTGGATTCTCAGATTTACCACTATTTATATACTCCTCTATTATAATTCCGTTTGACGGATTCAGATTCAGTTTAGCGGAAAAAAATATATATAAATCTGCCTTTTTAAGACTTCTTGCAGAGATCTGCTGCTCAAAGGAATTTGCCAATCCGCATTGATTTCAGATTTAGGCAGAAAATCTCTTGCAGAAACCATTAATGATGTTCACCAATTTCTGACTGATCATCAGATGCTCAGTGGTAAAAAGAAAAGAACAAAAATCCAAGTCACTGAAGAAAACAAAATCATTTTTGGTAAAGTGAAATAGAAAAGGTTAAGCCCTGTGTACGCCACATACACCTGTATATATTAGAATCCAAAAATCTGGTCTAATCATAGTATACAGCAGAGACTGCGACTATTCTAACACAAACCAGTGGCAATCGACAAAAAGACCCAGGTACATGCTGGATACATGCCTTAAACTTGCCTTAAACTAGACCCAGCATTTCTGCATTGATTAATGGCCCATCAGATTAACAGCGGGGCTCCCTGGCAGTCCCATTCAAACTGAATGGGACTGCCAGGGACCCCTGCTGTGTTAATCCTATGGGTCATTAGTCAATGCAGAAATGCCTTAAACTTGCCTTAAACTAGCCAGGTTACACCCAGCATATACCCAGAATGTAACCGGGCTAGTTTAAGGCAAGCTTTAGAATAGTCGTGGTCTCGTCTGTAGTTTAGGATTGGAACTCAAAGCTCAAAATGATCACCACTCACCATCCTCTTTTCTGACCTACTTTTCAACCTATCTGTATTCCACTCAAAATAAGTACTAAATCATTGTTGCTAACCAGAGATGCCTTATAATAAATAAGAAACAAAATATCTATTTACTTCACCCAGATGATAGTGTTACACCAGAGGCATGCTGTGTGGATCTAATGCAGACAGCTGACTGTGCTGGAAATGGGGAGTATCTCTTTGACACTAATTTGAATGTAATACAACAACATTGTACGAAAAGTCCCCCACCCCCAGCATCTTTTGAAAGATCCTTACTTTGACAAGATTCATACTGTCTGTGATGTGTCAATTAGTTGGCAGTTTACCACTGACAGCCTCAGGATTAAGTCTCAGAACAGAACCTATTTCTGCTCAAACTGTCTGAAGTAAGAGACAGATCAAATGCTTTGTGAAGCTACTAGAATTATTATCCAGAGCTAAAAATGTTACAGCTTCTAATGTATATGCACAGAAAAAGAAAATGTTGATGAACTACTATTTTTCCAGTTGCTTTACATACACATATGTATATGTTCATATGGGTATATCAATACAATCTGTATGTGTGTGTATAATATATATAATATGTGAGAGAGAGACCTTTTTACTAGAACCCTAATTTTTGATTTAAGGTCTCTTGAGAGTGCTGCTGCATGTATATATATATATATATATATATATATATATATATATATATATATATATATATATTTATATATATATATATATAACTATATAGAACTAGGGTTCTATTAAAAAAGGTATCTGATAAGAACAGCATATAAGAGTAAATCCCATCAAAATGAAGAGTAGAAGTAAATACAGTAAAATGTGAAATAAAAATGAGTTAATGTAAACAGTTAGAATAAGTTGTTTGATTTTAGTCCTTTACACAATCCAACTTGCAACTTCTAAGCAGCTTCCAAATTTAGAACCAGCTGAAATCATTGAAAGGAAATTCATTATTTTCATTACTTAAGTCAGTGATCTATTAGCAAAGCATCTACAGTATATGTTTTTCAGCAGGATTTTTGTCTTCATGTCTTTTGTCTTCATAGACTATGCTCCTACAAGAGACATTGGCTCCCACAGCTTGTCATTTATGATTGATATGATAGTTCATAAGAACATCATTTTCATGCTCTAAAGAAACTTTGTATGATTTAGAAGAGAACGAATGTAAAAAGTGATGTTAGATGAAAGTCATTGGGGCCTATTCTATAAGCTTCGATAGCCAACTCATCGAGGATTTAGAGTACTTCTCGCAAAATTTTGCAAAGTTGCTATTCAGAAAGCCTCGATTAGTTGGTGAAATCATGCAGGGAAAGCATTTTCTCATGATTTCTGGCTCCTGGTCAAACACATCGTGCGGGAGCCGGCGAGAATCCCAAACTCACATTTTTTATAGAATTGTGCTATTCTAGTAGCCTTGATGATCTTATTTGATTTAACCAAAGATTTTTCTCACCAGGGACTAAGTGAGGGACTTAGAAAAAGAAATGCATTTTTCCTGCATGGGATTGATGCTGGGAGTCTCTGGAGCTGATTCACATTAATACCAGCACCGCAGATCCCCATCAATCCGATGCAATAAAATACATTTACAGGCAGCTTCATTACCTTAACTGCTATCCGCTAAGGCAATGAAATAGTTAACTTCCGGTACCTGTTTTATTGAGGGTAGCAGGGGTGGGTGAAGGTGGTATTTGGCCCATGGTGAGTGTTTAGGCCTTGCAGGGGGGGGGTAGAGGGAATGGATAACCCCTTCATTTCCCACCGCTATGGTAGTGAAGGTGTTAACCACTCCCGCAACATTCCCGGCAGGCCTAACCACACACCATGGGGCAACTACCCCCTTCATCAACCATATCTGCCCCCAATAAACAGGCTATTCAAGTTTAACCCCTGCATTGCCTTAGCAGCTAGCTTAAGGGAGTACTTTGATTGAGGCTGAGATCTCATCGCTGCTGTCCCGAGCAGTTTTGGCATTTTCCCGCCATACGGTTTGAGAGGGTTTCAGATTCTTTCTGAATACCGTGAAAATTTAACTGACAAACCATTCGGAGAGAACATGCCAAACCTTGCGAGATAGTAGCAAACTCATTGAGGCTACTAGAATAGACCCCATTGACTTTGTTTTTGCTGAATTAATGCATGTCTTGTTGCGGATTACCTGAGTCCAAGTGGATTTGACTATACTATAAAATGGACCAAAATAGATGACAAGTATTTAAACATATTTATCCCATGTTTATTCTCAATAAATATCAATAAATACTATAAACCTTTTAGAAATTCAGATAACAGTTTAATTTACATTGTTAATTTAACTCAAACATTTGTTTATGTCTAAATCTGCATGGATTGTCATTTAGTGCCACAAATTAAAAAAAATAATATTTGTGATACGGACACATTGGTCTTTTTTTTAATGTTATTTTTATGTTCAACAACAAATACAATGTGCTAACAGTAGAGATGGGTGAATATTCCGGCCTAAATCCGAAACTGACGTGAATTGACAAATTCCATTAATTCACAGATTTCCGCGGATTAGTCTCGAAAAGGCAGATTTCCCCCCCCCCTTATTACTGAAAATCCGTCCGAGTTCAGAATCCGAACATGCACACTGAATCCGAAAAACAGAATTCGAATATGTTAAACAGAATCAGAAAACAGAATCCAAATCTGAAAAATTTGTCGTCGAATTCGATATACCGTAATCACGTTTTGTGGCCCCATTTACAGTATGTTAAATCTGATGTTCTGATTTTGAAGAAAACAACATCGGAGCACCATGGACCGATTTTAAAGAATCTGTCTGGGCTAAAGTTGCAAATATTCGACTTTTGAATTTCAGCGTTCGTATCGGATTTGGTCTGAAAAGCCTGGGAAAATCCGCAAATTGGATTCAGACAGGTTCGCCCATCTCTAACGAACATTACTCCGTTCTTAAAAAGATATTAAAAATGAACACCTTCACGACTAGAGAGATTTTCAGTGAAAACCAAATCATGCCAGTGCTTTCGTTTTACTTTTAGAATTCTACATAGAACTGTATAACATGCAAGAAACGGCAAAGTCTTTAGATAACATTAGAATAAAGGGTTTCCGTTAAACACATAAATCCTGACAGATATGTAAATTCTACAGTGAGCTTTATATCATTTGAAGTATGATATAACATTCAAGTTAAACAATGTATATTTAGAGCATAAACAGACATTTTAAAAGCAAACACTAAGGGTCTTTCGGGTAAAGATTATAATTGCATTGAGGGTTTTTCTCTGAAAATGACCCGAACTACCACTTAGACGTATATAGAATTAGGTCACATGGTAAAGTAAAGAAAGTGAATAGTTTGGGCTCAGTTTTCTACAGATTTATCACCGAGCTAATCACTGCAGCTCAAAGCAGAGGCATGCATTCAACTGACTTCATGATACTGGACCAAATGTAATGATGACCTCTGCTCAATTCAAAGCAGCGAGAAGAACTATTCACTTTAAATTCCCAGTAGTATAACTGTGCATCATATTGGTTTATCCCAGCTCTGGGGAAAATGCCCATGCATTGATTTTTATTCCTTCTCTGCCAAGGGGACAGTTGATCAGAAAAAAGTTTTAAACACATTGCTTTTTAATGCTTTGCAATGTATTGCAGGCCTTATGGTAGTAAAGGTTTTAAAATACTGTAATGTGCCCATTGGTTGGTCTATGAAGCTCACAAGCAAACAGAGAGGTAACATTAGTTTAACTATTTGTCAGAGTATATATGTTCAAGAAATAAAAATGGTATTCCACATATTGATTGTCACAGTATTACTGTGACAACTATTGATTGAGTGTAATGTACTGTAGCTTTGTTTCACCTGTAGGATAACCATTAAACAGTGGTAATTGTCTAACCCTGAGAGGCTATGCTACTTTCAAAATGAGGACAATATTTTGTTTTTTATATACTAAAGTTGGTTCTTATAGAGAGTTTTATTATTTATTGTAGTACAGAGTAAATGAGTAATTCAGCATTAAGTGATACTATATCAATTGTTGTCCAAATTAAAAAAGGTAAGACAAGCTTTCAAGAGTTCTCTCTCTCTTCTTCAGGTCAAACAATACTAATTTACAAGGATTCCATGAGTTTAACAGATGAAAATACCAAGATAACTTTCTAAGGTACAGTAGTACTCATTTACTCTGCCGTATCGCAACTGGAGTTACATGGCAATTTCAATTGAATTTCTTATTTATTGTCACATATTTATATACTAAGCAACTATTCTCTAAGGAAATCTATTTGAGAGACAATTGACGCCATCACAATGCAAAATATGTATTTATACTAAAACTGAAGCAACAATGTTTAATTTTTATATATAATTGCAAATTGTATAACCAGAGATCCAAATATTGAAGTGAAATTCAACTCTGAAAACTTCAGCAAAAGTATTTATACTTCAATGATGGTATTAGACTATGTTAGCTTTATCCAACTTTAACGAAAAGGGTACATTCATGGATGGGGTAATTTAACTTTTAAAATCCTACACGTTTTCTAAGACAGAGAAACTAAAATGCTGCATTGTATATGATATTAATTCTAGCAAGTAAGAACATTCATTATATTGTCACTGCATGTGGAGTAATGACACACATTATTAGAACTGATTGATATTTCAATATACATTCATTATATGATTTTAAGAAAAAGGGATGCCAAGGAAAACTCTTCAGCAGTATCCAAATGTAAGTGTTTTAAAACCTCTAAAATGAACTCATATGTTAAAGAAAAGTTTATTTTGTAATGATTGCACATAGAATGTTGTGTATCACTAGGCAGTATGCGTGTATGCATAAAAGCATACAAAGAGACAAAGGATACCGACGTTTATTTGGTGCAATTCTGTGGTGAACTTAATGTACTATTTGTATAAAAGGAAAAATCCTTTTAAAAACAAAAGGATTTTTTTTTGTCCCAGAAATGCATTAGTTTAGCACCATAGATACTCTAAAAGAGGACTGTTATTATCAATAACATTTACATTACACATGATTTGTTAATGCATTGTTTGATTGTATTTTCAAGTTTATAAAAGACAGAGATTTGTGTTAGTAATCAAAGTATTTATACAGCATATAATTAATAAACAAAAGACAAAAAAATGTCAAAATTGTATTTCTCTACCAATGTTATGATGAGAGATGGTCAACTGAATTATGCTTTTGTCATCAACATATGTTGTTTTTATAGCAGATTTGTGCATAGTAAGAATAAAAGAATAGACCAGCATATTTGCTTTCCCCTCAATTGCAACTGTAAGCAAATACAGGTATACCTCATTAGTAAGAACTCCTATAGTAAGCACACGTTAGAGGAATTAATCATTCATTCCCTAAAGACTGCTTATGTATTTCATCGGGCCATTATCTGATCTGAATAACAAGAACAATTGCATGATAAAACACATAACTGCTGATTCCAGCAACTTTTCTCTCTCTTCAGTTTACAATGCAACTTCCCTTGATTATAACAGACAAATGTAATTTTAAAATATTTTCCTAAATGTGACTGAATTCCAAATTGACATTCTTCGATATTCAAAACAGTCCCATATTGGCAAACACCTTGCTGCAGGGGGCAGCTATCTAGGTCATTTTCACACAATGTGAAGATAGGTGTTGGTTTACGGGCACATTATAATGACTATACACTATTATTTTTCACATCTAACATCTATCAGAAACAAAACTAAAGGAGAATTATATTAAACTGAAATTCCACTTTGAAAAGTCCAGCGCCATGCTCCAGGAAATAAAAATCTTGTTTTTTACTTTCAACTAGTTTCTGTTACTGTAATCTGTGTGTGACAAGCTGCACTTGAATCACTTAAAATGGAGAAATAACCTACACAAAGTTTCAACTCATCCTGAAAACACCTGTCCAATTGTAAAAAGTGAAACAAGTTAAGCTCTTTTCTGTTAGGGGCAGAACATACCTACAAGTAATACAAAAAAATGCTGTGTAGTCATCGCCAGCAGAAAAAGGTATAACATTTTTTTAAAGGAACTATGACCTCATCAACTAAATCTCAGAGGGGGTTTCTTGTTCACTGTATACCAATGTAACAGTGTTACTCTTTGGTAGGAGAATGAAATGTAAAATAAAAATGTAATGAAGGGGGGTTAACAGCCCTTAAATGAAACACTGTGTGTTGTCAGTTTTGGTTACTTCTAGTTCAAGATGAGCAGGACAATTTTTTGTCACTAAATTTTAAATATGTTAAATATATGGAACAACATCAATAAATTAAGACAACACTCTACACAATAAATAAAATGCCTAACCCTAAATAGCATGCAACTAACACTAGTATAATCTATTTTTTTTATTGAATTTTTATGTTCATGTCATTTTAAAATAACCCTGTAACTCCTTTTTGATTATACAATAACAAGCTTGGATGTGTGGTTAAGGTTGGTTTATTTTATTAACTTATAGCACAAACTTTTATTCAAGATAATGGATAAAGCTGTTTCAAAACAAAGTAACACGCCATTTATTTTAATTGGACTGTAATCAATAGGCTGCCTATTTGCATTAAAGTAATTTAGTGTAAACACAGCAAAGCACAGACTTCTCATTGATTTTAGACATCAACAGCAAAAACTATATATTTTGTTCTATTTAACAAATGCATCTGAGTAATACTGTGACAACTGATATCTTGTTGGTACAAGTGAATATTCCTAATATAAGTGATACACATGTACCTTGCTGTGTGTATTAGTAATAAAGGAATGCAAATGAAAGCCCAAGCATGTACAGTATACAGTAGGTTAGCAAAGCGTAAAAGGAAGCATAGGTCCAATAATAATGATACTACATTCAACATTAAATTATCTTGTTCTCTCAGTCCCAGGTGTGGGGAACATATTGCTAGATCACTGGATACAATAATTCTGACAAACGTTTCAATTGTATATTTCACAGAGAAAATCCCAGCTTACTGCTCAGTGGTAGAGCATTCTCCACAATAGAGATATTAAATGCTGCTGAATGTGCAGGTTGCTGGTCTCAAAGGGAAAAGGCTTTGCAAAGTTTAATATAAAGACACTATGTAACATTTGACAATTTAACGCTGGCACTGGCCATCCACTGCATCTGCTTGGCTGTTCTCAGCATCAGCACCACTTATGAAACATTGCTTCCTAGCATTAGCACAAAATAAGTGCCAAACTTACATGACTTGCACAGCCTGGCAAAACACGTAATGATCTAAGCCAATTGATTACACAGTAGCATCTTAGTGAAGCTGAAGCTATACTATCATAACCAATAAACAACGGAAGTAACAGAAAACTCCAATCAAGAAACATCCTTCAACAACAAATCCTCACAGCATAGCAGCTCTAATCTGTATAAAGAAAACCTCACGTGCTAAGTATATAACATACAAAAACATACAGGATCTGCTGCGATATCAATCTCTGTTCTACAGCCTATTTCCAATATCCAAATTCGCTGGGAGTCAACATCATTCAAGTTCTGCCTTGTGCATCCCCCATTAACAGAAGAGGAACGTAGAAACTCTTTGCTACTTACTAGGGCAGCCAGTTCCGTGCTCTTTGGAAACCCAGATGAGTCTTTTCTTCTCTTGTCCTCCCAGACAGATACAGAAACGTGTTCTATTCCACACACAGACAGGCACAGTATGAACTGAAAGAGAGAACAGAACACATGGGCATTGGGCATCAGCTGCTTGGGCACGGACTTTACTTGTTTCTTCCCCCCTTTATTGTTATCTTGATCCTTTAGGGTAATCTTTTTTTTTTTTAAAGCCTTTTCCAAGTACACGGACCCCCCAATTAGAGAAAAAAAAAGTATTTATTCTAATGCTATAGGTACAGTACCTGCACTCTCCCCTGCTGATGCAAGTAGCCAGGGAGAGAAAGAGAGTGGAGGAGGAGGGAAGGAGACACAGAGTGAGAGAGCAAGGGGGAGGGGGTGGAGGAAGAGAATGAGATGGGAAGGGTAGACACACACACACGCCTCAGCGATGAGATAGAGGGACAGTGAGGAGAGATGGGAGAAAGGAGCTAGTGCTGTTGTCAGAGTGAAGCTCCCATGCTGCCGCCGCTCCAGCCGGCTGTGTGAGCGGAAAGATGAAGCGTCCCTATTTTACAACACCATCAGCACCACCAACAGCGGCAAAGCCCCACACCTGCACTTCCTACACGGGCCACTTGATGGCTTGCAGCGGCTGGTCTGCTCCCACCACCACCAGCACGGAGCTGCTGCCCTTCTTACTATTACCGTCGGTGGTATTGTTATGGGCACGATGTGTGTGATACTCGTTCTGTGTAGGTTTTTGTGGCTCGGTTTACGTGAGACACATTTTGGTGAACACGACAACAGGGCATTGTACATGTGGCACTGGCAACGCGGGGCTGGTCACTCGGACACCAGTTTTAAGCAAGCTCTTCATTGTTTGGCAAACAGAGGGTGGTAGGAGGAGGAGGGGGTGGTAGTGTTACACGGATCTCTTGTACTTAAGGAGTTATAGACATTGCATGTAGCTTCCCAGTGCTAGGTTTTTCGGGTGCCCTTAACTGTCTGGCATAAGAGGGCACTGCAAGAGTGAGTATGATTCACATTATAATCAGAGCTCCTTGCCTTCCCCTGCTGCTGCACAGTGAGTGCAGTCACTCGTCCTCTCTCATTTGAAACGGACGAGGGTCACCAGCCAGGAACCACAAGTGTATCAATGCAGCGGTCTGGGGCTGTCACTGGTGTGCTGCTGGAGGCTGCACTCATTCCCATTGTGCTCTCCCCCTGTTCTTATAGAGAGGGGAATGGCAGGCTGAGAGCTGCCAGCCACTTACACCAACACCCTTAGACACAATCAGGGGGGAGGAAGGTTTGAGGTTGCTGGCCGCTCAGCAGCGTTTAGAGCAAGGGTTCATCTAATTAACCAATGGTATCCTTCTGCTATAGAAGAGGTTTCATACAGTGCTCTACTTGCAAAGTAAGGAGTGTTTTTATTCCTGTATGTGTGACCATTTACTTTCTCCTTCTACCCCGCTCACAAAAATAAATAAGATTGATAACATGTATGACTATGATTTATTTCCAACGTATTACACAGGCATCCTCACGCTGCTCTTGTTTCACTATAGGTATAAAAGTGACATACTTTCCATTTCCAAATGTTTCCACACGCTCCCTCCACCGCCCTAAACTTCTAAAGTGCGGCTTGGCAGCTGCAGCCCCTCCTCTCGGCCATCCCCGTCCAGTGGATGCTGAAACATCTATAAATCATAAGCCTATTTCTGTCTCTCTCAGGGACTCATTGGGGACGCACTTAGGCCTGGCTGGAGTAATCAAAATCTGATCTGCAAAAAATGCAATATTATAGGTAAAAAAAAGCGTTATATTTATGGTGCAAGATATCAATGTACTGTAGTACTGCTAAAGAGGGAGCAGCACTAAAATGACTAAGTAGTGCAAATTTAGTCATTTTGTTGTCAGTAATGAAGTCCTCAGGTTAACACTGCATTTTTTTATCACCTTCTCCTCACTGGCATTAGCCCTATCTAAGCTATATATAATGGTCATTCAATGCCTAGGCAAGATAAGCTTAAACAACATGGAATAGGGGATACAATCTAAATTACAACACATTTTACTACATATTAACCTCTTAGAAGCCTATGTCTGCTAGTCATGAGTCTACATGACTAGCTGACCACTAAGCACTATAAAGAAGTTTATATACAAATACAACTACAATACCTACCCCCTTAACTACCTTAGTGGCTAGAAAAACATTGCCATTCAATGCTTCATCAACTGCTAAGGCAAACAAGGGGTTAACACCTACCACTGCCACCCCGGGGGGCCAATCCAACCTTCCTGGGGCAACTACCCCTACCTCCCTTCAACAAACATACCCCATTGAGTAATGGTCAAAAGTCCTATTAGACATTACAATGACTATCAAATAGAATCTAACATGTTTTCATCAATGGGTGTGATATACTGTAATTTAAATGTACATCCAAAGGGGAAACCATGACTTAACTTCTTATAATTCAGCCTTTCAAAATGTCTCTGTAATTTTATTATGACATCCTTTGTTTTTATTATGTCGGAAATACTACACCCCAATTATGCTACCATCACAAGGATTAAATTAAGGGCTTTCACCTCAGGAGTACTTTGTGTCCCTTATACTACAAAAATGTAATTAAAATAAAATATGTTTAAAAGGTTAAATTAGAGTTCAAAGAAATTACAAAAAGTGTACAGTGCATTTTACAGAAAAAGGATTACAAAACATACAAATTATATAGATGAAGACAGTTTTACAAAATAAAAAGGAATTAAAAACAAAACCTAATACATTAGTAATGAATAATATTAGATTCTTTAAGAGGTCATAGTTACATAGTTGATGAGGTTGAAAAAATATCTACAGTATGTCCATCAAGTTCAACCTATATTTAATTTAGACGACAGATACTGTACTTATCCTACATTTGTATTTACAGTATTTTGATTCAGAGGAAGGGGAAAAAAACCCTAGTCAAACATCCAATAATATCTCCTAATGGGAAAAATACATTTCTTCCTGACTCCAATAATGGCAATTATATTGTTTCCCTGGATCAACATCCTTCCCATGTTTACTTATTTGATATACAAATATAGTCTGTTTGTATCTCCGGCTTGCCACATGGCATTCTGAGCCGAGCCAATCCCTGCCAGAAATGTTGACATTTTTTTACGTGAGTTATCTGCATTTTAACCTGGGTAAACAGTGGCCTGAAAGAGGGCAGAAATTCAAATTTAGCATTTTATGCAATACTGGGCAGAAACTGAAGTCGGTGATCGCGAGTTATTGTGTCTATGAACACCTTTGTAGTGTCCTCCCTCCCCTCTAGCTTTAAGAAAAAGGAAATTCCACTCCACCTTTTTTCTATGGACCTCCCAGCAAACATCTGCTTCCTAAGGTTATAATGTATTGAATAGTGGTCTCCACCCCTGCTATGTCACACCCCAGTTCGCCTGCAATGTATGTGTATGTTACATGATGCCTGCAGCTATGGGTGTGTGACCTTCATTGTATGTGTATGTAACATGATGACCATAGCTAGGGACTGAGAGAGCTAGCGGAGTGGATAGTTTCCAGTGTACACGAGGTCAAATTCCTCTATGGGACCTTGCTGCACCTGGTACTAATTAAGACAGCAATCCTAAGTGAAGGTTTAAAAAGGCAGGAAGTACCCTGCACAAGAGAGACTGCTTTTCCCCAGCAAGGGAAGAGATTGATTTTCTCCAAGCCAAGACGGACCCTGGCTTTTCTGGTTGCCCAGCCCTGTAGAAAGCATGGCTGCTGGGACCCCCACCCAGGATAAAGATTTCCACAGGCTGGACACAGCCCGCTCCCCAGATCCGGTGTTCCTTTTTGCTGTTGGAGCTATACAGAGGCCCTGGGATAGGAATCTCCTACAATACAGATAAGTAATCAATAAGACTCAGGAATGTTAAAAGACTGTTTGGTTGCATAGGATAGTACTTCTGCGGCCAGCTTCAATCTAACAAGTGCCCGTAATTTTCCGGGGCTTTTTTCGGTTGGCGCCGAACTTGCCCGCGCACCAGCCGCATCTTCCCTTCCTCCCTTCATCCGATCCGCTACCCCTGGCGGCTCCCCCTCTGCTTCCAAGCGTCTGCTTCCGCTCTGCTTCCCTAGAGCTGATCCCCAGCGTCACGGGACGCCTTCGGGATGCCGGTGGAACGGAGGCAACGGAGGCACCAGTGCCGCGTGGTCGCGCGGCAGGCATCGGGGAAAAACCGGTGCCTGCACGCAGTTTTAAATTACCCGCGTGGCGGCCGCTTTAGACTCAGGGCGGCCGCCACTGTATATGTTTTGGGCTGGGAACCAGTTTAGCTGGCCAGCGCCATTAGAAAGGGCCACAGCAAAGCTTAGTTGGTTTCCCTATAGGGAATAGATTTTTGTTTTATGATTTTGTTTTCTTAAAGGCACAGTGTACCCATGGTTTAAGTGGCTTGTGGAAAAATAAACCGCTGAAGGTTGAGGGCTGAGTGTTTCTTGTTTGTATACACGTGTTTGTCCTTTTCTACAAATTAAACCCTAGAACACTGTGTCGCGAAGAGCCTGGGCAAAGGGCAATTCTACATAAAGGTAGCTGTTTGCCACAATATGTAGCTGAGCCCCTTCTTATCTCTGGTGCCAGGTGGGGGAGCTGCGGTTAGTTGTCGGAGCTCCACGTAGGATCGGGAGGTGGGGGATGACCATGCTAGATTTGCGCATGCACAGTAATGATGTGGGACGCATGCACAGTCAGTGCGGCGGCAGAAGAATGTGGTGCGCATGCGCAGCAAGCCATGAGTTGCGGTGGCCATATTTATTGCTCCCAAGACAGAGCGAGGTACTACATCTCCCAGAGTCTGAGGGGAGAGTGGCGGAATCAACACTGAGCAGTGACAGGGCAGAGAGAGAGGTTTGGCATAAACGAGGACCACGCGGGACTCGGAAGGAGGAGGGCAACAGGAGGTGAAGACTAGGCCTAGACTTGCCCCATAGGCCCCAGTTAGGCCCGAGTCACCACAGCCTGAGTATTGCAGGGAAGGCCCCAGCATAGGGACTCTTCCCCTGCCCTGCAGCCTGGGACCAGGTCAGGGTCCTATAGACATTGTATGAGACCCTCCAGCTGGAGCTCGCACTTCACAAGGCGGATAAGATGCATAAAGAGTGAGGAGATTATTGGAGGTCCCACATCGTGGTACCAGACTGATCCTTTATTTTATCAGCTGCACCTGGGTACAGGAGTGCCCAGGCAGGTATAAAGTGCACCAACATTCACAGGGGTAGCACTACCTCATACATTGGGTGGGATGAACACAGGAAAGGACACCAGGGATATTGGTGCCGTCGCACCCTAAGTACTTTGGGGGTACTCACCCACATTATTGTTGTGTTATACTGTGTGGAACAGTTAATTGTTATTGATGTGTGTTCAGTAAATTCTCTTTAAACTCATTATTCTCATTATATACCTTGTGTGTGTATTCATTACTGTAATAGTTCCTGTTCCTGTGAGGGGTTATCCCGCTAACACTGGGATCCCTCATAGGTGGAGGCACTGCACTAAAGGAGAAATAGCTCACCCTAGGCTCCCAGTGGTGGAGGCTTAGGCCTCCTGTGAGAAACAGGTATACAGATGCAGCGGCCGTTATACGAACATTTCACGCATTGAAACATGCGTTATTCTGTGTGGTGTTGTGAGATGTTCCGTTGCAGACATAATGGCCCATCGGATTAACACAGCAGGGGTCCCTGATGTGAGTACTACTGGGGTCTGCCTGTCTGTAAGAGATGCGCAGTAAGAATGTAGGAAGCATTTCTTAAGTGACAGCCCCCTTCCTCTTCTGATAGGCTCTGGCTCTTGAACCCCACCCTCTCTCTAGCAGTGGACCAATTGTATCTAGTAACTGCCCAGTCAATCATATTCCAGGATTACATTGCCCTGAATGCTGTCCAAGAACTGAATTAAATAACCCGGAGCAAAAAGGCAGTTTTTGAGACAATCTCAAGCTCCGTCTCGGCAAAGAAACCCATGCGGCTGACCGCGACCGGATGTGGAATGTCTAGACCGTGTCACCTCCAAATCGGCTCCTCTGGCAACAATACTCCTCCACAATGTTTCCCGGCCCACGTTGGTACTCGATGGTACTTGTGGCTTCTTGACTCCGCTTAAACAGCTCTCTGCCTCACAGCTCACGTTTAATGACACAGCTGAATGGCACCATATGCGTTTTGTCTTAACGACTTCTTCAAGGGCTGACTGTCATTGCATACAACATGGTATATATAGGCATATGTCAATCTGCACATGATTAATTAGTAATCAAATAACATTTGCCCAATTGCCAATAATAGTAATAAAACTCTACTGAACTCTATAGGTTACTAATTGAGAAAATTATATGGAAAACAACATGGATGAATATAATACATTTGATATTCAAATTTCAATTCATGTTAATTGTATTTAATGTAAATTTAGTCATTATTATGAATTCAGTTTTATATATTTATATTGAGATAGATTTATACTATATATATGTGTGTATATATATATATATATATATATATATATATATATATATATATACACATATATATAGTATAAATCTATCTCAATATAAATATATATATACACACTGTATTTCCTCGATTGTAAGACGCAGGTTTTTTCAATTTTCACGTGGCTGAAATAGGTCTGCTTCTTACAATCGATGTACTGGAAAAGAAAACAGCCAGGGGGCGCTGCTGTAGATGCCTGCTGCTGTGTGCAGCAAAAATGTCTGCGATCATGGGCCCCTCTCCTCACCCTCGCGCAGAGAGATATGCTGCAGATGCCGGCCGGGTCGTAGCATAACAGAATAGTTGCGATCACAGCCCCACTCCCCTCTGTGGAGAGAGATCATGGCCGCCCACCTCCATGAGGTGCAGAGAGTTCAGTGGAGATCCCACAGACAGGGGTATGTCTTCACAGCAGCCCCCCTCCCCCCTGTCAAATCTCTCTGTGAACTGCACGTGCAGAAGGAGATCTGTGTGTGTATCTCTGTATCTGTGTGTGTGTGTGTGTGTGTGTGTGTGTGTGTGTGTATGTATCTCTATGTGTGTGTGTGTGTGTATATCTCTGTGTGTGTGTGTATGTATATCTGTGTGTGTGTGTGTGTCTCTCTGTGTGTGTCTGTCACTCTGTCTCTGTGTGTGTGTGTGTGTGTGTGTGTGTGTATATCTGTGTGTGTGTGTCTCTCTGTGTGTGTCTGTCTGTCTCTGTGTGTCTCTGTCTCTCTGTGTGTGTCTGTCAGTCTGTCTCTGTGTGTGTGTATCTCTGTGTGTGTGTGTGTGTGTGTGTGTGTGTGTGTGTATCTCTCTGTGTGTGTGTGTGTATGTATATCTGTGTGTGTGTATCTCTGTGTGTGTCTGTCTGTCTCTGTGTGTGTCTGTCAGTCTGTCTCTGTGTGTGTGTGTGTCTGTCTGTCTGTCTCTGTGTGTCCTTCCATTCTCTCTCTCTCCCCATCCTTCCTATCTCTCCCCCCCCCTCCCTCCTATCTCTCTCCCCCCCTTCCCTCCTATCTCTCTGTCCCCCCTTCCCTCCTCTCCCCCTTCCCTCCTATCCCTCTCCTTTTCTCTCCTCCCCCTCTCCTTTTCTCTCCTCCCCCTCTCCTTTTCTCTCTCCCCCTCTCCTTTTCTCTCTCCTTTTCTCTCTCCCCCCATTCTCCTCTCTCCCTCTACTCCCCTCCCCCCTCCCCCTCCCCCTTCTCCCTGCCTCTTCCCCCTCCCCCTTCTCCCCCCTCTCCCCCCCTCTCCTCTCCTTCCACCCTTCTCTCCCCCCTTCCCCCTCTCTATCCCCTCTCTCCCCCTCTCCCTCTCCCCTCTATCTCTCCCCCCCCAGAAAAAAATTCTGCACATTTAATATAATGTTTTTTTTCCCCAAATTTTTTTTATTAAATCAAGGGTGCGTCTTAGAATCGATGGCGTCTTAGAATCAAGGAAATAGGGTATATATATATCTTAATTTGATGCATGCCAAATATTCCTTCATACAAATAATGGTAAGGATTACAAAATATATATATATATATATATATATATATATATATATATATATATATATATATATATATATACGTTTTAAGTTGTGGTGGGTGAAAAAGGCAACAAGAAACCTCAAATTGCAAATAGCAAATAGCAAATAAAAAGATCAATTGTGAGCACATTCACATGTCAAATGTGAAAGGCAGGGTTGCAGACCTGCCTAAGACATGTGAATGTGCTCACAAGTGATCTTTTTATTTGATATATATATATATATATATATATATAAAAAGAATTAAACTGGACAAGTGCACAAGTGCCTGATTTTTGTGAAGAAATGTCTTCTTTATATATAATTGTAATGCTACAATAATGGCTAAATGGTGAGGACCATATGTTGAATATGACATGAATGTATGTATATATGTGTCTTTATTTATATATCACCATTAATGTACATAGTGCTTCACAGTAATAATTGATGAAGCCCTTTTTCTGACGCTCTAAAGAGACTACGGGTACTGCACACACCTATGGCTCCAGGAGATCTGAGCCCCCGCTAGCTGGGAGCCGGGGGTAACACTTTATACTAATGGCAGCACCTCCACTTACCCAGGATCCCCATCATGTAAGATTCCCCTGGGCAAGAAACATATCCACACACATATGCTTGAACGGACTTTACTGTAATCACTAATACCTTATCACTTATCTTAGCACTTAGCATTGGCAACCATACATAACACACTGATAACTGGCAATGTCCTTATAACGTTAGTGGCTCGGCCACGCTCCTAATGAGTAATGTCTCTGTCCCGTCACCACGTGCCCCACACCGTTTCCATGTACTGTAATGTATTTGTATAGGCTCAGTCCTTTGGCCACTCCACTAGTGTCCCCAAAGAGTGTTCCCTAAGGCGGGATCAGCGCCTGTTGACCGGTGTTGGTGCACTTGTTGTAAATACCTTCCGGTCATGCAGTGACCGGTAACAGCTTCGAAAAGGATCCGTTGATCCAATGCTTTGCTTTCAGATGTCGCAGTGTCCAGCCGTCTGGTCCCAGATGACTGTCACCACTGCAACTCTGCACCTTGTCCCTAACAGTTACTCAGTAAGGGATACCGCTGCTACTATAGGGCGTCCCTCCAGCAACTCACTCTACGGTGGCTCAGGGATTCTCTTAGGGGCCTGCAGGGAAGATCTGTCCTATGCATGCGGGTCACGGACCCCCTGCACCCACACTACCTCTTCCTCTGCCCTCCGGTTCCCCTCTGCCTAATGTGGCCTCTCCCCCATGCTTCCCTTTCCTGCCTCTTGCTAATTCAGCCTCTCCTTGTCAGAGCACACAGCACTGCAGCTGTGTCCCTGACAAGACTACCCACACCTAAGGGCAGGGTCCCTACTTAAGGGGCCTTCCCTATGCCTTACCCACTAACCTAGTGGGGAGTGGGACATACCTGGGGCCTGGGGCTGACCTGACCTGGTGTAAGAGCCACTTGCTCCTTACACCCTTCCTCCCCCTTCCTGCTCCCAGCTCCAACTGCCGTTCTGCAATCCCCGCGAAAAGTATCTATATCTCCTCTCTGGAATCCTGGCCTCTCATTGGCTGCTATGAGGCACCTGGTGCAGGCCTCCCTTGGCCTCATGGGACTTGTAGGCCTCTATAACATTGGGGCCACGTGCACAATTCCTCTGTGCATGCACGACTTCTTAATGGCCGCCGCAGCTCCCTAGCCTTATCTGCGCATGCGCGATCACTGCACATGCGCGTACATCCGTAATGGCGGCTCCCGCTAGCCGGGTGCATCGCCGAACCTCCTGAGGCTCGGAACTCTCCCTGCTCTGGCCCCCACCTTTGCCGTGTGCCGGCGGGTCCCTCGCTGCCTCCGGCGGCACCCACGACCGCTCGGCGCGCAAGGAGGGGGTCTGTGGGAGCCGCAGGAGACCGGGGCTACATTGATAACGGCTAACTAATGTGAAAAGGTGAAATATCTATCAACTAATATTGTATATAAGTATGTGAAGTGATATTAATAATTAATCTTATGGTAATGTAATGTGATGTGTAATGACCTAAGTGTAAATGTGTAATATGTTGTGTAGTGTGATATACTAAGTGTATATATTGAAATGAATAAATATCATCAACTAATATTGTGATGACTAAAATTATGTGATTGCTAATAACTACTATGTTCCTGGATAATATGTGCAATTATAGGTTAAAGCAGTAAAAAGCTTCGCCTCGGGCCTTCATCTCTTCCAGCCAGGTCATTATTGGCCAGTAATGCCCTGTTCTGAGGGGATTATTACTTAAATAACATGTTTCCACTACATTAAGGGACTCCCTCCTCCCAAGTACAGGGAAACATTACCTAAGATATACTGTATATACACACAATGTACATATACATAAAATTATACATATGACTGTGTATATTGCAGACATCTCCACCACATAGATCAGACACTGTCTCCAGAGGGAACATGGCAAACCATATCCAAACCAGACATCTGGAAACACTCTTCACTACCGGACAGGATCGAACCACTAAACTACCGTGCTGACGTCGATGCAATCATTCAGTCCACCTGATGTAATGTTCCCAGAACATACATCCAGTCAGTTTCTCAGATACATAATCTCCAATACCTATTGCCCCATCAACAGTGGTGAGATATGTGCAATGCACATTATAGAAAAAGTACACAGATCTTTATTGTGTGCCAATTAATAATGTCAAGAGAGGCTATGCAAATGCAATCCATGTATTACTTTTCTCCGGTGTTCAAGAAACCATGTGCTCAATGCCCTAGTCGTTCGCCCGACATATTGTAGGCCGCATTGGCACAAAACTAAATACACCACTTGAGTGGTTAGGCAATTGATATTGTCATTCACTTCATGTGTTGTTCCATTTGAAAATGTTGTAAACTTGTTAGTTTTTACTAAATGTTTAAAGGTTATGCACAACTTCTTCCACAGCAAATATTACCTTTATTCTTATTTGTTGTACTGACCTCGTTGATTAATTTTAGCTTGCTTGGAGTTATCATTGCTTTCATGCTCCTTGCCTTTTAAAAAAACAATAGGGTCTTGAGAGGGTAAATGATGACCAATAATTGGATCACTATGCATGGTGCTCCGATGCCAATTCAGCACACTCCTTTTCTGATTAGCCCATTGGTTATATTGAGTAATAAACTTTTTAGCTGTGAGTAGTTTTAACCAGTTCTTGATTGTTACTGTAGTTGTTTTCACTGCCTGAACTAAACTATACTTATCTTTAGATTTTTCTAATAGATCGATATGTTCCATTTGCGTCGCATCTTCAAAGCCTTTTTAATAATCTCACTGTCATAGCCATTTGCAATGAATTTCTCAGTCAGTGCGTGGCCTTGATCCAAAAAGTCTGAGTCCATTGAACAGTTACGTCTAATTCTAAAAAACTGGCTTTTGGGCACATTGTCTAGCCACTTCTTGTAATGATTACTACTATATTGAAGGTACAGTAGCTATTGGCTGCAGTAAAAAGAAAAAGCTGTCCTGCGCTCTGGAATGCGTTCAAGAGATGCTGCGAGAATCCTCACTAAGATCGGGGGCAGCGTGATGAGAATCAATCCAGACAGACCAATGTGTCTGATGGAGGGGAAAGTTCTACCGGAGGAACAGAGTACGGGGTGAATGGAGGTGAGGAATGCCGTCTTACCCCTCTATGTAAACCCTGTGTCAATGTCTGAGTTCCGCCATCTGTGGTAGTTCTGAGTGATTTTGTCTAGACTGTATGAGAGGCCATGAGGGTAAGGAAAAGCCGTCTTACCTCACAATGTGAGCCCGGTATAAGCCTTCTTCTTCCACGGTCTTTAGATGTGTTGGACTGCATGTCCGCAGTGGGAAATACCTCCTCCTGCCCCCCTGGGGTGCCACCAAAGACAAAGAAATAGCAATTGCAGTGTCACGCATTGTCAAGAGATAGGAGTGACCTTATAAGTATGGTCAATATCAACACAGACAGAGGGACCAATGTTCAGTCACATACCAATTCTGATGAACCATCGTATTTCATCACTCAATACAGTGGTCAAGCTTCATCTATATCGGCCATGCTTAGAAAACATTGGTCCATTCTCTCCTTAGACCCCCATTTCAATGGTATGATCCAAGAATAGTTTTCTCTAAATCCCAAACCATCGGTAATCTGATCTCACCTTCAATTTTTAATGCACATAATAAAATAAATCAGAATCAGGGATTTTTTCCATCATTGAAAGGATCACATAAGTGTGGCCATTGTAACATCTGTCCCTATATGCAGAAGACACTAACTTTTGAAAACAGACAAGACGCACGTATACAATATTCAAACTTTTATTACATATCAGACGAATCATGTAATATATTAACTCACATGTGCTGTCTTAAACAATATGTTGGATTAACTACTAGATTGTAAAAAATCTGCATACAAGAACATATTAGATTAATTGTTAACAACGATACCAACCATCCAGTGTCCAAACTTTTTTTGTCATGCCAGGCAGACTCCCTCCGATTATTCAAATGTACTGCATTGGAACACATTCCCATTTCTATCAGAGGTGGGGGCAGGAATTAGCAGGAGGCCTTTTCGATCTTCACTCTGAGGACACTCCAACCATTTGGACTGAACTCGGAGTGGGATCTTGGTTGCTTCCTCTGATGCAATATCTTATCCAGTTTGATTTTTTCAGCCACCAGTTACATACATTCATGCATGTCTTTCTGTTTGGTTACTTTGGTCTCACCATAATGTCTTCAGGTTCCTTTAAGCAGAGCTCCATGACACAATGTATCATTGTATGATTCAACCTGAATTTTCAATCTTCATGTTTCATTTTTGGGAGGTTATTCAGCGACAAAATAGGGACACTCACAGTCTGATTCTTTGAGTCATAGATTTGAGAGTTACGCTAGGTTAAGGATGGTTTTATGCTATATACTATTTTGTTTTTCAAATAAATGTGACATATGGAGACTATGCTTAGGATCATCACTATCCTTTCTTGTGTATTAGTTTACTTCAATGTGTCAGTATCTGCGCAGTCAATTCTATTGTTTGGCAGGTTTGGATGAAGTTTTTCTTCTTATTCCTGTTTCTCCTGCAGTTTAATGATATGTAATTCTATATATGGTGTGCTAATTATAAACTATATTATTTTCGTTATTCTTTTCTAATCAGAAGGTTTTGTATTATTAAATCATGATTTATTTCATGATTCTTTAACATTATCAGGTGTTTTGACATTTATGTTTAGCTGTATGCAATTAGACTAGTTTGACAGAAAACACAACTAATGTTAGGTTCTAGCATTAGATTTATGAGATATGGTATATTCAATGTATCATTTTATTGCAAGTGTATAGTCTTTCTATATATGCATACCATTCTGTTTTCTTATCTCTGTTTATTTGTGTTCTTTTAATATGTTTTTATTTTATACAAGTGATTAGCACTGTTCCTGCAGTCAGCCAAGCCTGTTGCAGTTTTTTACAATCATCCAGCACCTATAAGAGTGCTCATTTCCTGTTAGTCCATTACTCCATGAGAAAGCACATATTGTGCGTGAAATACATTTGAGGACTAGTTTGTTCACCACTTGTGCATGTTCTAAATAAAGCCTTACTATTTGTCACTATTTTGGGGACCCCATTTTTTCATATTGCTAGCGGACGATCCAGCTATTGTCCGCATCTGACTTAAAATGTGTTCTTGTACGAATACTTTTATTATCATTGTTTATTGATAATTCTAGATCAAGAAAAGTCACCGTTTTTGGATGGAAGGTATATGTGAATTTAAGTCCCATCTGGTTGGTATTAAATATAATAATAATAAATAATAAATAATATAAAATTATGAAAGAATATTGTCTAATTCTGCCCTATCACCATCCCAAATTATAATAATATCATCTATGAAATGCCATAGAACACTAGACCCGCCCCAAGCCGAGCGTCCCCCAAAATATGGAGGTTCTCCTACAACTCTATGTAGAGGTTGGCATAGCTTGGAGCAAATCTGGTCCCATGGCCATTCCACAGGTCTGTAAATAATATGTGCCATTAAATAGAAAATAATTATGTGTAAGTATAAATGGGATGCATGATAAAATAAATCCCCTCTGTGATGGATGTAACTTCGTCTAATTGTAAGAAGTGATCTGTAGCATTTATCCCCTTAGGGCTGGGACCCGTTGCGCCCGGTGGCGTGGGCGGCCGCGTGAGCGCTACTCGCCATTGCCTTGTAGCCTCACGATCCGGTCCCAGTCCCTCCTCACTGCCAACTGACTACGTACTGTGACGCATCAGCCAGCAGGGGATACCAGAGAATTGTGTTCCCGTGCGGCGACGCGTCACATGGTACGCGAGTCAGCCAATGGGGAGGAGGGGATGGAAGGAGCTAGATGGGAGGCGCCTTGGGCGGGGAGCAGGGAAGGAGCTGCAGGTTAAAGTGTGTGTTTGTGTATATGTATGTATGTGTGTGTATGTATGTGTATATGTGTGTGTGTGTGTGTGTGTGTGTGTGTGTATGTATGTATGTTTGTGTGTATGTATGTGTGTGGGGGGGTGGACGGCACCACGATCAGATCCCGCCCCCCTCCCTCCCACTCCCGCCCCCCTCCCACTCCCACCCCCAGCCCTCCCACTCCGGCTCCGGCTCCCGGCTCCCTACAGACCGCATATCGCGGTCTGTGTCTGTCAGCGCCCCGCCTGTCTGCAGTGCAGGCGCGCTGACTGAGGGAGCGGGGCCATAGCCTTAGTGTGGTCTATACAAGTACAGTATATAGCGAGGATACATCACGTGTCTTTTCAAATTATGTTGGAGGTGGAGTCGATGACAAGCAACGTGTCGCTTATGTATGATTTTCATTTAATATCGTAAGGTTGTAAAAATAGTCAACATACTGGGACACGCTGGATGTCATCGACTCCACCCCTGATATTATGGGCCTAACTTGAGGATTAATGATATCCTTATGCAATTTCGGAATGTAGTAAAAAAACATGTACTTGGGTATTTGATAAAAAAGAACTTAAACTCTGACTTCGTAATAATACTTGCTGTTTGTGCTTATAATAGAAGATCTTTATTTTCTAATTGGTATTCAGTTACAAGGTCCTGATCTAGTGTACAGTAAGAGGATATGTCCTGCAGGAGACAAACAGTCAGCATAAAATAATCCGATTTATCCTGCAAAACAATTTGCCCCCCACCCCTTGTCAGCCTGCCTGACAATGAGATCCCCATTGTCCCTGATGTTCTTAAGGGTCAATTGTTCTTCCTTATACACATTTTTCCTTGCTATAAAAACTGCCTGATTATTGGCTTCGTTTGTGAGTGTACACTTTTTATTTGTCCAGCCCCATTAAATTGTTAAACTTTAATACACTAGGAGTGCGCCTGTTCTCTTTTTTGTTTATATGTGTATATATATATATATATATATATATATATATATATATATATATATATTACACAAAAGATAAGAGTGCAAATGACCAATAGCACATGAAAATATGAACTATTTAATAAAACAGATAAATAATGCCCCATAATTGATAAACACATTTGAGATAATAACAATAAAAACATATACATATATATATGTGAACAAAAATGATTAAATAAGTAGGGCCTATCATAAGCTGCAACTCAATTTAGGAGGATGGTAAAAAAAACAAAGGCACACAATAGTAAAGGTAACAACGTGATTGGTGAAAAAAACTGGCGCTAATTAGGTGCTAGTGATCACTTAAATTACAGTGAATATATATAACTCATAAATAGTGATATCAAAGAAAATCGTGACTCAAATAGTGCAAAGGTGAAAGTATAATATAAGTTGTAACCCCCTGCTCAGACCCTCTGGAAGGGACTGTCTTGACTGGTCCCAGAAGATCAAACGATATTTTCGATTGTGGGAGTAAACACAACAAGAAAACACACTAAGTGCAGACTGAAATGTACAGGTGTGAGATGATTGTGATGCTTGGCCTCTAAGTGCTGCCTACTCACAGGATGTAGGTAGGATATGTATAGTGGCGTGATCAGTAGAATCTGGTGGGTCCCTCTGAGTAAACACAGGAGGTAGCTGGAACTGGGGTATCATTAGCAGATGTACATGGAAAGATAAAAACAGACCTCCATGGTGCAGATCAATGGTATACAAAAAACTTTATGAAAGGATATAAAATGTGCACTCACAATATTTAAAAACAATATCAGCGTTTTTCACTATATAAGTGATGGGAGGGTAGGGATGGTTGCCTCAGCTCACCGCACCGCCGATATCCTGGATAGTTCTCCTCCGCAGGCTCCCTGCTACACCCAGGCAGTGTGGGGATCTCCAGCTGCGGTCTCTCCGGTGCGTCGCGTCACTTCCGGTCTGCACGATCAGCTCCGTCGCGTCACTTCCGGTTCGGCGGTTGATTGGCAGTTCGCGGGCACCAATCCTCTCACCTCCTGGGCGGGTCCACTCTACGCGTTTCGCCAATGGAATGGCTGGCTTCGTCAGGAGTATGGACCCCCCCCCTTCCAGTGTTACTTTATATACCCTATACAATTGCTAGTTTAATTAACCTCTGCAGTACTGGTATAAAGTCTATAGACATGGTTAGATGTATTCACAAATTCATGGTAAAAAACAGGGTAAGAGTGGGGAGATCTGAAATACCTCTCCAATCAATTAATTATCATTTTGATTAATTAATAAATAAATTTAGTCTGTAGGTAGTGGGGGGAGAAAAACGAATAAACAAAAAGTAGCAAAAAAGTATGGGCTAAAAAATAAGCTTAATAAAAGATCTATAAAAATACAATTCATTAAAATAAAGTTCAGTAAAGTAGGTGTATTGAGTAATGAGGATGTGAATACATCCCTAAGACCATGCTCCAGCATGGTTCTTTGTTAAAGGGACAGTGCAGTAGCAGCATAGACATCACTATAATTCATGTTAGGTACTACTAATTTTAAACATTTATATAATATTTCCAAAAAGACTTTAATCTTTTCTGAACTGGTCTTTTTGGAAATATTATATAAATGTTTAAAATTAGTAGTACCTAACATGAATTATAGTGATGTCTATGCTGCTACTGCACTGTCCCTTTAACAAAGAACCATGCTGGAGCATGGTCTTAGGGATGTATTCACATCCTCATTACTCAATACACCTACTTTACTGAACTTTATTTTAATGAATTGTATTTTTATAGATCTTTTATTAAGCTTATTTTTTAGCCCATACTTTTTTGCTACTTTTTGTTTATTCGTTTTTCTCCCCCCACTACCTACAGACTAAATTTATTTATTAATTAATCAAAATGATAATTAATTGATTGGAGAGGTATTTCAGATCTCCCCACTCTTACCCTGTTTTTTACCATGAATTTGTGAATACATCTAACCATGTCTATAGACTTTATACCAGTACTGTAGAGGTTAATTAAACTAGCAATTGTATAGGGTATATAAAGTAACACTGGAAGGGGGGGGTCCATACTCCTGACGAAGCCAGCCATTCCATTGGCGAAACACGTAGAGTGGACCCGCCCAGGAGGTGAGAGGATTGGTGCCCGCGAACTGCCAATCAACCGCCGAACCGGAAGTGACGCGACGGAGCTGATCGTGCAGACCGGAAGTGACGCGACGCACCGGAGAGACCGCAGCTGGAGATCCCCACACTGCCTGGGTGTAGCAGGGAGCCTGCGGAGGAGAACTATCCAGGATATCGGCGGTGCGGTGAGCTGAGGCAACCATCCCTACCCTCCCATCACTTATATAGTGAAAAACGCTGATATTGTTTTTAAATATTGTGAGTGCACATTTTATATCCTTTCATAAGGTTTTTTGTATACCATTGATCTGCACCATGGAGGTCTGTTTTTATCTTTCCATGTACATCTGCTAATGATACCCCAGTTCCAGCTACCTCCTGTGTTTACTCAGAGGGACCCACCAGATTCTACTGATCACGCCACTATACATATCCTACCTACATCCTGTGAGTAGGCAGCACTTAGAGGCCAAGCATCACAATCATCTCACACCTGTACATTTCAGTCTGCACTTAGTGTGTTTTCTTGTTGTGTTTTCTCCCACATGCTCCCCCTGGGTTGAGAAAATACACAATAGTAAAGGGACAAACTATATTAGGGGAGAATAGAAGGTGATGCATAAATCTCTAAATCACCAATGAGAGTCCAGAGGAAATGCGAAGGTAGTGAGGTCTAGTCCAGTACATAGATAATATATATGAGAGAACTCAGTTTGATCTCACCAATTCGTAGATGTGAGTGATAACAGCAGAAAATCCGTTAGCTGAACCTCCTAATCCAGGGAGACCACAATTGTGCCAATTCAGAATGGTGATCGTGTGTTCACTCACACATAACGATAGCCCCGATGGACATGGGGGAAGGGGAATGCTGCACAGCCAAACCCCGGTCCGTCAGCTTACTATCACTATGCAAGGACGTAATTTTTCTGTTTTATTAAATTGTTCATATTTTCATGTGCTATTGGTCATTTGCAGTCTTTTTTTTAGTTTATATGTATACAACAAAAGACAGAGGAGCCCAATGCTACATCCAATTGACAAAACATATATGGTAATAAGTATAAAGTTAAAAACTTTAATAATAATATTTTCATGGTTATTTAGTTAAACCCTTTGGTATGCAAGCTTATGACGCTTTGGCCAATGTCAAGGTATAACCAAATTTGCAGGTACTAACACTACACTGTGAACCTTCCGTTTTACTTCTGTTTGAGAGGGAACAACCATAATAGGTCCTGTCCATACAGCAAAATGAAAAAACTTCCCAAGTTAAAAAGGTGCAGGGTGGGAGCTCTGGGAGGAGGGGCTACCTACCTCCAACAACTGTTGTCAGTTAGACATTGAATTAACACACACATTCCAAACAAGCTCAAACCCCAACAACCACCACTGAGTGCTCATTTGCATGTCATTTCCCAGAATCCCTTGCTGCAGTGGAAGTGCTGTATGCTGGGTGACAATGGGGAAAGACAGGGTTGCAGACCTGTCTAAGAGATGCAAATGAACATACAGTAATATTTACAGTTGCTTTATATATATATATAAATACATACAAAAAAAGGAGACAAAGAAGTGGCGCCTACTGATAGCTAAACTGACGAAATATAATAGGTACTGACTGTGATGAACTAGTAAACCAAAACAAGTTGGGGAGTATATAAACACAATTGTAAATATCAACTACTAAAAAATATATATTTAAAAAAAAAAAAAATAGATATAAAAACAATGAATAGCAATAAAAAAATAAAAAAATGAATATAAAAATAGAAGATACAAAAACCAGTCCCAGAACATTGTCCTCCATAGTCTTTGCAGCCTGTTTGAGGGGAACACCACTCCCTTGAAGATATCTAAAGGAAAAACAAACAGAAAACAGGCGCACTCATAGTGTAGTAAGGTTAACGATTTTATATGGGACTGGAATAAAATATGAACTGCGCACTCACAAACGGATGAATTAAAATCGCCTGTATGGGATATTGTCTCAATCGCCAACAACTTTAGTAGGAACTCAGCTGGATCTCCGGAGTAGGTATGTCTGAACAACAGAGAGGTGTGCATCCTGCTTCCGATACATGTGTGTGTGTTATATATATATATATATATATATATATATATATATATATATATATATATATATATATATATATATAAATAAATGAAAAACAAATAGAAAACAGGCGCACTCATAGTGTAGTAAGGTTAACAATTTTATATGGGACTGGAATAAAATATGAACTGCGCACTCACAAACGGATGAATCACAAACGGAGCGCCTATCCCTGTGTAATCGGGACTGACTAGCACTACAATGCTCACTGTTGTGTGAGTGACGAAGCTGACCCGGAAGTTCTCTATGGTGAGAGGAACGTCTGAACAACAGAGAGGTGTGTGCATCCTGCTTCCGATACACGGAGTGTTTGCCGCGATCATCCGGCCCCCCCTGCACAATGACGGGACAGTACCTACTCCGGAGATCCAGCTGAGTTCCTGCTACAGGCGATTGAGACAATATCTCATACAGGCGATTTTAATTCATCCGTTTGTGAGTGCGCATGTTCGTATTTTATTCCAGTCCCATAGAAAATTGTTAACCTTACTAACCTTAACCTTACTACCCTATGAGTGCGCCTGTTTTCTATTTGTTTTTCCTATATATATATATATATATATATATATATATATATATATATATATATATGGTCAAAACAGCTGTCTGTGGGTGGTTTTCTGGGTATGCACCTTAACCCTGGCTGTGCTCAAAGCTGTGACCATGCAGCAAACTTAAGCCTATAGGGAACCATGTTAAAAATAGTTTTTGAAGCAAAAAGTTGCACTGTGTGCTCATTTGCATGTCATTTCCCAGAATCCCTTGCTGCAGTGGAAGTGCTGTGTGCTGGGTGATAATGGGGAAAGGCGGGGTTGCAGACCTGCCTAAGACATGCAGATGAGCATACAGTTGTATTTACATTTGCATATTTGCTTTGCTGTGGAGGGTTTTTGTCACTTTTTTTACTCACCATAACTTAACTCAGTATATATATATATATATAACACACACAGAGTAGCACTAAATAGTTAGTGATTAAAGTGATACATTTGAAAAATTATGTGAATAAATGTTAATAAAGATATTTAAATAACTTATTAACTGTGATGATATTACTAATTAATCTAAATAAATAAACATATATTCTATAGTGCCAAATCGTGATATTGCAATAGATATTAATATAGAACATATATATATATATATATATATATATATATATATATATATATATATATATATATATATATATATATATATGCAGCATACAGCTAATGCCTCAAGTGTCCCGGCTCCTCTCATTGCATCACAGGCACTTCTTATGCGTGTAGTAGAGCCACATTAGCGAGGGATTCAGCCAGCTGCAGCTGCAGGGAATTGCAAGGCACCTCTCTCTAGTCTGATTGCGATGACGTCACCACGTCTCGTCGCGTTGCGTCACTCAACGTGACTTCGCCAGGAAAATATATATATATATATATATATGTAGCGGTCATGTAAAATGGCTACAGTCATCTCTCCTGCTGACAGTAAGGCCTGGTAAGTTGTGGGCATGCCAGCAGTAATTATGGAGGTTTGCCCTCACACCCTGGTGAGGTGCCCTATGTATGGATGGGAGTGGTCACAGGCTCTGACTCCATGGTTAGTGATGTCAGAGGTGTGTCAGCTTCCAGAGTGTACATAAGGCACAGCACTGTGTCTAACAGTTAGTTCTGGGGAGTTCTGCCAGAGTTCTGAGAGGAGTAAGAGTTATGTTATAGTAGCTGAGTAAGAAGACTGTGTCCAGGGACCTGGCACAGAGTAAAGACATCCCGGCTGGGATAGGGAATCCCTATTAAAGGAGAATTACACCTTTCAAAGGGAAGCACTAATGATTATGAGTGGCTAGAGAGACTACTGCGAGGGGCAGCTAGCCCACCTCAAGCAATAAAGATGCTCTTAACTACAAACCCTCTCGTGTACATGTGTGGAGTGATTGTACAGAGAGGAGCACCACAGAGGAGTTCCTCGCCAGGACCATCCCCAAGTGACCGAAGGGACCCTGATGAGGTGGAGGCGCTGCACTGGAACTAGGTAGGACTCAGCACACTACCTCAGCTGCCTCTCTGGACGGGTCCTCCCCACACACCACCATGCGGGAGACTCAGGAGTCCTGTTGCCAACAGGTGCACCACCAGACACTATCACACTGTAATGGGGACCAGTTAGACCACAGGGGCCAATGTGAGATTGGGTGGGTCAGGCCGGTTCAGAAAAACCGTTACATTTGGAGGCGCTGCTGAGATCAGATCTGTCAACAGGACAGGCTCTAGCTAGGCACACTGGGAAACAGGGAGAGTGTCTGCTGCCACTCTGTGCTGCATAGGGACGGACCTAGGGGTGGTCAGGGGCTGACAGGGTATTGTCAGTTCGCAGGGACGACCTAGGGGCCTGAAAGGAGTGAGGGGTTTGGAGCCGGGCTATTGCTGACCGAGTCACTTTGAGGTAGTGCTAGTTGGTAGGACGCCAGAAGGGATAGCCTGTTAACGTGGCCAGGAATCCTGGAGAGGGTCTGCGCTAGGCTGACCAAGAGAGGTAGACGCCCCAATACTGCATGGCAGAGCCAGAGTACTCTAGCCCATTCCAGACACTTACCATAGGGAGCACAGACTGGGAGGAAGGAGTTACAGCAGACATTGAGAGAGTGAGCCTAGACTGAGGTAGTGCAACATGAGTCCAGCCTAGATCAGGTACACATGTGGTGGTGCTTCTGAGCAATCTTTATTGTACTGGTGTGGTGGCTGCCCCGCAGAGCGGAGCCCCATGTACGATAATTGGTATGAGAGCGTGACAACCCAAGGAATGGAGAATCTGCGTGGTGCGGAGAGCCCAACATGGTGACCAGAGGCTGATGGGGAAGGCACCCGTGGCGTGCGCCCCACTGAAGAGCAAACTGTCGCTGAGCTGTCTTTAACTAATCTGCTCTGGAGTGGAGCGAAGGCTGTGGCTGCCCCGTTTTTGTCCTGTCTGGGACACCGAGGGGCCACCCTTGAAGAGTGTGAGGACATTGTGATAACTGGGGGGGAACCCAGCGAGGAAAGCAAACAAACTGACATTTCGGGCTTAAAAGCTATCCAAAATGGCGGTTCCCGCTTGCTAGGGAGACCGCGTGGGCCAGTCGCAGAGAAATTGGCTGATGCAGGACTTGCAAAAAGCTGGCCGGGAATGGCACGAACAGCAGAGCCCCGCCCTGATGGGGGGTATGGCGCGAAAGCTATGGCTGCGCCTTCATGGACAGTGACTCACTCGGCCCCTGTGCTGAGTCAACCGCTTAGTCTATGGGACCCTCCCCTGATTTCCACCAGGGGGAGTGACTTTCAACTATGGCCTGTGGGAATGCACCCACTGGGCCCAGGGACTGATATCCAGACGGGGCCACTACAAGAGGTAGTTCCGGCCGCGTAGATAACTTGCAAAAAGGAGGGATATTTTGCACGCAAGGCGGCTGCCAGGAGAAGGCAGGAACTAGCCGCGGGCAAAGAATCCCACTCTGATGAGGAAATTGGCGCGAAAACGCCGACCGCGCCCCCCAGGACTGAGAAAGGCGCGGCCTTAATTAAGGGGCATGCTATTCCCCTGTGGGACCCACCCATAATTGCAACCCCTGGGGGCGGGTTCCAGCTATGCCAGCAGAAGGAGGAGCCGAAGCAGGAAGTGGCTGGCCCAGCAGCTTCTACCAGTCAGTTGCGAGGAACCACTGACCTGGAGAGACCCATACAGAAAGTGGTCCCTACTAGAAGAATGGCCTGCTCCTCCACTGTGGGCACAATGGTCTCCACCCAGCCCTACTCGGTACCCGGCGGGGTACTGGTAGTCAGGGTGGCCAACACCGAGACGGTGGTCGGGCTCTGCCTTCAATGCGGGCTGCCCGGAGGCATTGTTAACACAGCGGCACGTTGCCCACAATGCGGGACATTATACTTGTGGCCAATGCCGACGTTCATTCCGATCCAATCTGCTGACCCCCCGGGGGATACGGCTAGGCGCTCCGCCGACTCCCCTGGTGCACTGTGGATCAGTCGTGCAAGTCCCGGAGAAAGGGGACTGGAGTCGATTAAATCGGCTGGGTCAGCAGCAACCGAGACGGTCGGGTCACCCCCCGACCGCACTGGAAAGAGACTATCGCCCCGATCGGTGACCCCTAAGTCGGGGAAGGGAGACTATTCGGATGAGGATCTCCGCGAGCTAGCGGAGGTGAAATCAAGGCCCAGGACAGAACCGGGGAGGACGACACCCCGTGGCGTGAGTAGCAGCCTGGAAAGCAGGGCGTCCCCCGCAGATCGGCGAGCCGAGAGACGGAGTCCCTCCGCCCCAAGATATGGCAGCGACGGGCGAGAGACACCTACACCCCTGCGGAATGGTAAGAGAAAACCACTTACATACCTTGCTCCGGTAGACGGTGTAGCGGAATCGAGGCCGTGCCAGGCCCAAGACGCACGTGCGGAGAAGATACCACTTCTGGTGGAGACGACGGCGGAGCTTCCGGATGTCGTCATCGAGGAAGAGATCCCGCATGGGGGTCCAACCCAAGATGGCGGTGCTTCCGGTTCCGGAGAGGACATCATTTCCGTTGGCGACGGCGGAACAGACGGGAAGGATGCAGCGACGCTTCGGCGATCGGGTGAAGGTCCCCGATCACCTCAAGGGCTCAAGAGCTGGATGGGCGAACCGCAGACTGAGGAGGGTGAGCTATCCTCCTTGGATCAGTCCATGGACAGCCGGGAACGGGTCATAGCCCCGTGGCGTATCCCCTCTTGCCCTTACGCCCAACCCCACGCCCTAGGTAAAACCCCTGCCCCCATCACCTGTTCCACGGGGTCCCCGCCTAGCCTGGAACTTGTGGACGTACCTTTGGGGAGGGAGGAGAGGCGGACTGGGGAAAGACAGCGCAGTTGCGCTACGGAGGGCATTTCTCGGGGAGGGGGAGAATTAGGTAAGGCCGCGGTAGGCCGGTGGTTGCCTCCTGCGACCAACAAAACAGAGGACAAGGCCCTGGGATCATCACGGTGGTCCGTACCACGGTCGGCACGGACATCGGGGGTATTTTCATGGGGGGATGCGGAAGAGAGTGACTCAGGGGATTCACACAGGTTCAAGGAACACCATTGGTGGGCCCCACTCTTTGAAGGTTATGTGGCCTGGATGGACCGTACGCGGTTTCTCATCCGTAGGGAGGAGATAGTAGATTTTTGATGGGCCGAAGGAGAATTCACCCCTGAGCAAAGAGACAGGACCGGTGGATTAAGATTGAGCACAGGGAGATAGAGCCCATGGGCCCTGACACTCTGTCAGACCCTGTGGATCCTGACGAACCCCTGTCATGGGTGTTACCTGGGAGGGCAGGTAGGGCTGACCTGACTAGGATCAGTAGAGCGGAACGGGCAATAATGGCTCGATATAAGTCTTCCCACGGGTTGGAGTACCCTTATGTCCCTGAACCCCTCATGGAGGAGATAGAAGAGAACAGAGAAAGGTGGCTTAGGGAAACCATCGAGATGTACCTGGTCAGTAAGGGGAGTGAAGTTACCGGAAGGAGGGCAGAGGACAGAATAGATCACCTGATGCGAGTGTGGAGTATAGGGAGGAATATACACAAACACAGGGTGACCTATAGGCCCGAGAGGGGACTGCCTAGGCACTATCATGTCACGGTCCTGGACATGGGTGGTAGAGAGGTTAGAAAACCTGACCCGAGTCACTATTATTAGGGGGTACTAAGGCATTATGCGGGCTCGTGGCTGCTGGTCGGGGCGGGCTTGGCGAGATGTCACTGTGGTCATTTTTCTGTTATATTGTATAATCTGTGGATGTTAACAATTATATGTTGTGTTGCAGTGCTTCCTGGAAGAAGGTATGCAAATTTAGGTCCCAGCGAGGACGATGGAATTCACCAGGGGGAGAATGTAGCGGTCATGTAAAATGGCTACAGTCATCTCTCCTGCTGACAGTAAGGCCTGGTAAGTTGTGGGCATGCCAGCAGTAATTATGGAGGTTTGCCCTCACACCCTGGTGAGGTGCCCTATGTATGGATGGGAGTGGTCACAGGCTCTGACTCCATGGTTAGTGATGTCAGAGGTGTGTCAGCTTCCAGAGTGTACATAAGGCACAGCACTGTGTCTAAAAGTTAGTTCTGGGGAGTTCTGCCAGAGTTCTGAGAGGAGTAAGAGTTATGTTATAGTAGCTGAGTAAGAAGACTGTGTCCAGGGACCTGGCACAGAGTAAAGACATCCCGGCTGGGATAGGGAATCCCTATTAAAGGAGAATTACACCTTTCAAAGGGAAGCACTAATGATTATGAGTGGCTAGAGAGACTACTGCGAGGGGCAGCTAGCCCACCTCAAGCAATAAAGATGCTCTTAACTACAAACCCTCTCGTGTACATGTGTGGAGTGATTGTACAGAGAGGAGCACCACAGAGGAGTTCCTCGCCAGGACCATCCCCAAGTGACCGAAGGGACCCTGATGAGGTGGAGGCGCTGCACTGGAACTAGGTAGGACTTAGCACACTACCTCAGCTGCCTGTCTGGACGGGTCCTCCCCACACACCATCATGCGGGAGACTCAGGAGTCCTGTTGCCAACAGGTGCACCACCAGACACTATCACACTGTAATGGGGACCGGTTAGACCACAGGGGCCAATGTGAGATTGGGTGGGTCAGGCCGGTTCAGAAAAACCGTTACATATATATACATATATTTTTATAGACTGTGTAGGAGTGCTACTGAGTGTGGCAAATGTATACACCAAAAGACAGGGGAGCCCAATGCTACATCCAATTGACAAAACGTAAATGGTAATAAGTATAAACTGTGGCAAATACACAAAGGGGTTAAATGGATCCCAGATCCAATCATGGCACACAGGTCAGGTATTTTTAAATTACTTGCTTCTCAAATTGAAGTGAATGCAGTGATCTCAGCATAAAGAGAAAGAGAACATGTGTGAACCATACTAAAGAGGTTTTTATATGTAAAAGCACTTAAAAATGAACACTTACACAGTGTTTATTTAAAAAATTCATATAAGCAAACAAATGTTGTGGATTCACCGCAATCTCACCTCTGCCCTTACTCCCACATCTCTCCACCACTGGCACTTCAGGATTTGCAACTTCCGGTCGACGGATATACTCAAACTCAGTCAACGGATAACTCTGACGAAACCGATAGAGTGAAACGCGTAGTCTGTGGCTGTGGATGGTTCTGCACAGCCCCTTTGAGATTGGTCCTATCTCTCCTCCACCTTACCATCCAACGACTAAAAGTCGCTGTTACTGTTATTGAACAAATAAACAACATTTTTAACCAAAACAGTATTTTTCATAATATCAAATATAAAACATACTGTATACATTATAATATATTTTCTTGTATATGGTGCTGACAGTTTCCACAGCTCTGTACCTAGAATTTGTCAGGAAAAAGGGTTCCTATTCAATATGCTCGGACTTTTAATGGGAAATTTTGACCAATGACAGTGAGATTGGCTGTTTCTGAGCATATTGAATAAAGTTCAAAGAGTTCAGGCCTAATATAGCTTGCAATCTAATGTTGGTGCCTAAGACAAAAGTAGATAAAGTGACTTGCCTAGGGTCACAAGAAAAGCCCACACTGGAAATTGAAATGAGTTAACCTGCGTCAAAACCACTAACATTACAATTGATGTATCTTATCAATTAGCACATCTCTACCATTTACATTTTAAACAAATCTGTCACACGGCAACTTGAACCCATTTACTGTATATATCAAAAGCAAATGAAAGCTGTTATTTATGGATATATGCATTTATGGTAATGACATAGTAATGGAATATGGATACAGATGGGTGAAATTCAGTATTCCATTTTTTCTTTTACTTTCAATAGAGTTGGTAAAGTGCAAAAAAATTGATTGAATTTTAAATCAACAATTTCTAGTGAAATAATTAAATTTTAACCGAGAATCTAATTTTGAAATTTAGTAGACCTTTTTGATGGCAAAATTGCTAATGTGATAGATTCCATTACTAACATGTTTTCAAAGTTTTTATTTGAAGATCGCTATTTGGCAAGCTTTTTCTAACTTTATACAAAGACATGAAAAATAGTAATTTTGCAAAAGTTGTAAAATGAGGAAAAAAACATGTTTTTGGGATGCATTCTGAATTTTTTTTGCCCATCACTAGATATGAACAGATAGACAAAGTCACCATCCCTAGAAATGGTGTACTCTCCTTCAGTTCTAAAATGCTTACATTAATGTGCTTCATGCAGGTTGTACCTAAGATGATATATATATTTTAGAAAGTGTAGATTTGGTACAGTATAGTGAAAACTGGTGAAAACATTTTTTTTTCTCAAACTGTATTTTGCACTGCATGATGGAGAAGTTGGGAATTGCACAAAATATTATGTCATCATATTGAATATGAACATAAATCTAGCTTAGTGATTTGCACTTACAAAATGAAATACAGTAAGTTCATCACATTTAGCCTTTTATTTAATGAAAACAGTATGAAGTATTTATATTTATCTTTGATCCAGAGTAGAAAGCAAAACAAAAATCCAGTTTATCATTTGCTATTTTGTTTCACAAGGGAAAAAACTAATCGTTTTCTGACTCTTGTAAATGGCAATCAGATCTCTTGTTGAATCAATAACCTGATTATTTTTAACTTGTGTAGCAAATACTGTATCTGCCATTACAGTTTCAAGCATAGCGGCATATGTATACATAATTGTTTTTTTTAAACAAATTGAAAGAGCGTATTGCGTCAAAAAATCAATGCTTCACCTAAAATCATTAGTGGGATATGTTGGTATGTCATTATTCAGGTTTTTGCAATTTCTCATTCTTTTTATGGTGTGCATCAAGTTCATACATATTAATGCATGAAGAAATGTATGCACCTACTGTACTTGAATTTGTATTTTACGCTAGGAAAAAGTTAACAGATTTTGATGCATTTCTGTTGCACAAATGTGGCGCATGCTTGCAATTTTTTAAAATACATGTAATTTCTTTAGAGGTGCCTGTGACAACCTCCAAACTTTGCCTCCAACTCTATACCCTAGCACCATTTTTTTCCTTAGTTGACGCACCCGATGGTCATCACATCATGATCAGAAAATCGGAAAATGTCAACGAGCTGGTAAAAAAACCTTTGACCACAATAGTAACTCAAGATGCGCACACTCAGAATCCAGGATATCCACACTTTGATTTGTTGTACAACCTCAGTGATATTTTCAGGATCAGAACTACAGCTGGAGGTGTGCCTGTGCGGACGTGCTGGAGTCACCTTGACTGGCTAGTAGTGGTCCCTGCTACTACATCTACCACTGACTCATTGTCAACAGATCTCTTTGTACTCCTGTCTGTCCACTTTCCTTTATTCCTCCTTTTTTTTTACCAACTTTAATTAAGATGGACAACACACAGAATAGATGCCGCAGTCAAATCAGCTCAAAAAAGTCAAATATTAAGCAAAAAAACAGACATCAGGGTAGATAATACCCTTTGGCGGTGCTACCGACCCAAAGACAATGAGAACACAAAAAGAGAAAAAGAGGGTCAAAAAGGAGCACTCAAAATATATATAGTGAAATTGAAAAATGAATTTTATTAGTAATGCCAAGATAAAATAACTAAAACATACCTACACTGGCGACACACTTTATTCGAGCTCGGCTAGTCCCACGAATTCGGGTATACCCATGTGTATTGAGGTTTGTGACTGTTTTCTGCCCGAGTGCATTGAGTTATTTTCCAGGCAGGGATTGAAGCATTTTATTCCCGCTGGCTGCAATACTGCACAGTATATATATATATATATATATATATACTGCATTACAATTCATGAATTTATGCCATCTGGTAGACACGCGAAGCATTGCAGCCTATTCAATCCTAATCATTATCATTTAACAGATCAGCCGCCCATCAGCCAGGCATGAACCCAGGCTGGGAAGGCAAATGCAACGGGGCTTGTCAGAGGTGAGGAGCGGCGCATTCCAGGTATCTGCCAGGTACATACTGGGTATTTGCTCGAATAAAGTGTGTCGCAGCAGTAAACACATACCACAAAATAAATAATTAACTGCTGTAACTTGTAATATCTAAACAAAAAAACACCAAATTGAGAAAAACCATATAATAAGGGTCCCAATGAACCAAAACACAACTAGGGGAAAGGAAATTCCCCAAGAAATGTAATAACGATTGGCCGATCATAGAAGGAATAGGGACTCATTAAATAAATGGAAAAACCAAATAACACAGTACTAAATGAAAAATAAAATAAGAAATCAAAAGAATAACACTGTTAGCCAAAAACCTACATGCAAAGCAACTAGAAAATAACTAAATGCTGCAAAATAAAGCACATGAGATAAGAAGCAAAAAAGGTACTAACATGGGGAAAAATTGAAAGATAAACAGCAGTAACCTAGGTAGCTGGGATAATAATGGTAAATGGTATAACCAAAGCTAACAAAGGTATAATATAAGAGACCCTAAGGATGTTAAGATGTACAGAGGAGTCCTGATGCTATTAGCACACTGCAGGCTTGTAATGGATGAGGTAGGGAGGAAGTCCAAAGTAGAGCACAATGTGCAGTAATTACAGACCCCCAGCATTCCAGTCCCAAAACAAGATAGTAACCAGCAGCAGGCGTAGGGCGCCCCAACATCAGTCCGGATATGCAGTTAGAATAAACACAGGCATAACGCTGTACAGAGCATGCACGGGTCAGGGGGATGCAGAGGTATGCAGAGATATGACAACTCCGACGGCCGTTTCGCCGTGAGGCTTCTTCCGGGATGGGTTTGATCAAAAAAACGTTTAAAGTGAAGCTAAAATTAGGCTTTATTGCGCCTGTCCCTTTAACACAGCAGAACATTCAAATTAAACCAAAGAAAAACCTGCTCTGTTTTGGAGAATATCTACACATGTAGTCCAGCCCTCTCTAACTGGGTGGTTAGCTAAGCTATTTACCAGCCCCAAATATATAAACATATATACAGATATATAACCATCCCATAGGAAAGTCTTATCTGTTTCTTGTACCTGTAGGGGAAGCCCCTCTGTTCTCCTGTATCAGCACCTTTGTGTGCTATGGCAATGTCTGTCCAGGTATAGTCTGCTCCCCTTTGTCTTGCGTTCAGCCTGCAGTCTCTTTGCAGCTCAAGACATCTGTCCTCTGGTTAAAACAATGAGGTTCTTCTCCAGAGATCCCCTGCTACAATACACGTATAAAAACCCAAATAAAAAATTGAACAAGTTTGATACCATGGCGGCTATCTGCTATGGTAATGAAGCTGCTTTTAATGTAATTTTTATTAATAGTGTGCGGGAGCAGGGGGTCTCCTGAGATGAACCGTATTAATTGCAGCCTCAGGGATCCCCTGCTTCCTGAGTCAGTCCCAGATATGGGGTGCCGGTATCTCCTTCATTATTTAAATTCCCCAGTCACGTGACACGGATGATTTAAAAATGGAGGCGATACCGGCAACCGATGCAGCATACCAGGGCATGTAACTCGGGAAGCAGGGTGTTGCTGAGGCATAAATCAAAGCGCTTCAGCTCGGGAGACCCCCTGCCCCTGCACACTATTAATAAAAATGATATTAAAGCAGTTTCAGTACCTTAGCGGATAGCTGCTAAGGCAATGAAGGGGGTAAGGTACAATAGCAGGTTTATAGAGGGCAAAGGGGGTGAGTGAAGGAAGTACTTGGCCTTTTACTCACTCCATCTTCCCCAAGTAAACATTACAATATGTACTAACCACCAATACACAACCCATCCCCTGTGCCACCATATAAAACATTTTTTTTCTGCACAGGATTGATGCCAGAGGCTTGCGGGGGTCACCGTGGGATCCGTGAATGCATCCATTTGAACTAATGTCACCTCACATGGTACAGTAACCAATGGGATTGTCTTCAATCCCATTGGCTGTAATACCATGTGATATAGCCATGTGGTGACGAAACTCCCTTGGCGATGACGTCGCATTCTGAAAATATATATAGAAGCGGGCACATGATACAGCGTCCAATCAGATTGGAGCTGTACCATCTGACCATAAAATGTGACGTCACAGGCCATATATAAGGCCTTTAAATCTCATTTTACCTCAAGAAGCCGACGAGAGCACATCCTGTTCTGTGTTTTACTTGGGGTTTTGGATTGGAAGATGAAGAAAGAAGATTAAAGAAAAGAAGATTTTTGTTACCTGTTTCGGATCTTCAAGGTGGATGGCGTTGGATTGACTTTGATGTCACGGTACGAGAGCTGGCAGAATCGCCAGGATTCAGAGGGCCAATGCATCTAAAGGTAAGAGAAATATTAAATGTATGTAAATGTATGTAAAACCGTTTAGAGGTAAATAGCGTGACAGACAATGCATTTTTTTGCAAATACTTGTTTTCTATTGATTGTTATTTTTTCGATTTCTGTTTATTGTTTGGATTTGGCTTCTTTTTAGCACATTTTAGAATTGGTTAGCGTTTTAATTATTTATTTGTTTTGTTGGCTACTGGTTTTAATTATTTAATTGTTTTCTTGGCTAGTGTTGTAAATTCATTAATTGTTTTGTTGGCTAGTATTGTAAATGAATTATTTGTTTTGTTGACTAGTGTTGTAAATTAATTAATTGTTTTGTTGGCTAGTGGTTTTATTTGTTTAATAATTTGCTTGGATAGTTGTTTATTTAATTGTAGTGTTTTGGAATAACATAATTGTAATTAGCTATTTTGGTAATAGATAATTATTTCTGATGTGTACTATTAGGCTATTTAGCGCTTTTATTGTTGGGGTGTTTAGGTGCTTCTGTATTTATGTGATTATTGTGTGTTTTTGGCCTTAATTATTTTTATTAGGTTGAACATTGAGTGATATATTAGCTTATCATGCAAATGGGTATGATGATTATATGGGTATGATATACCCCTGTGCCAATCTATGGGTACAGGGTGGGTATAGTGGGTCCGGGGTTGGTGCTTAGGCCTCCCGGGTGGGTAGCGTGGGACAGGGGTTAACCCCACTAAGGTGATTAAGGGGTTAGGGGCCATTAGATTGTATTTTTTCTTGTATTCTTTCTGGCAACGGAGGACGTGGACGTGCAGTATGCTGATGAGTATGCCCTTCATGATGGCAGGAGTAAGTTGAACATTTTATTTACTTTATTTATGCTGGCTAGCTAATGCTTGATTTTATAATGGGCAAATGAGCTATTATCCTTATCTGGATAATACTTATTTTGCCCATTATGGTACTGTATGTGTTGAGAGGGGGGGGGGGTGTAATTATTGCAAGGTACAGGTGCGCCGACGAGTATTCTAAAACTTGTTTTAAACTAAACTTGCCTTGGAAAATCTGGGGCTGTCACCAACAAGATCCAGGTACATGCTGGGTACATGCTGCAACATTTCAGTGACATTTCTGCAGAGACTAATGGCCCATCGGATTAACACAGCAGGGGTCCCTGCCAGTCCCATTCAGTTTGAATGGGACTGCCAGGGACCCCCGCTGTTTTCCGATGGGCCATTAATCTATCTGCAGAAATGTCACTGAAATGTTGCAGCATGTACCCAGCATGTACCTGGGTCTTGTTGGTGATTGCCCCAGATTTGTTTTAGAATACTCGTCGCCACTACAGTATTCCCCATTTTTTTTAACAGGTTTCTTACCGCAGGCCAGCAGTGACCACCCAAGGACCCCCAGACACCCACGGGGACCATCTGAGGACCCTGGACACCTATGGAGACCACCTGAGGATCCCCAGACACCCATGGGGAGCACCCGAGTGCCCCCAGACACCCGTGGGGACGATCTGGAGGTGCCCAGACACCCATGGGGACCACCCGAGGGCCATCAGACACCCACAGTGACCACTTAGAGGCCCACAGACACTCGCGGGGACCACCTGGGGATCCCCGCTGGTCACTGGTTCCAATCCTGTGTATAAAAAAATTCAAAATGCTTTTATGTGGGGGCATTTTGTGTATTGGTGGTTAGAACATATTGTAATGTTTATTGGGGCAGAGGGGGTGAATAAAAGGACAAGTACCCGCTTCACTCACCCCCTCTGCCCCCAATAAATCTGCTGTTGTTCCTTAACCACTTCATTGCCTTCGCGGTTAGCCGCTAAGGTTATGAAGTTGCCTGTAAATCCATTTTTATTGCATGGGATTCATGCCGGGCATCTCGGGTGCTGATATAATTGGGTATCATCTCTGGAGACTCCCGACATCAATCTGATGCAGGAACAATGCATTTTTTTCTAAATCCCCTCTTGCCGCTTTTCGTCAGCTTCTCACCACCTTCCTGCCAACTTTTCCTGGCGGGAGGATTTTGAGAGGAAATTTCTATTCTAGAGCCGTGATTAGCCTCAATAAGCTAATTGGGGCTACTAGAATTGCACAAGTTTGAAAACCTGCTGATAAGTGGCTTCTTGCCGCTCGTTTGGTGTTTTTTTCCCCCTCAGGAAAAAAAATGCCATAAAGGGCTTTTAGCGGCGACTTATTGGGGCTTACTGAATAGCAGCAGGCCTTTTTGGCGAAAAGGCTTCGATAAGTGGCTTATCGACGCTTACTGCATAGGCCCCATAATCTTTTAGCCAAATCTTGACAGCGCTGAAAACTGAAATCCCTGCCTCTCTTGTCTAACAACCAAGAGGAGGTCAAAGTAGGGTGACCAGATTTTCAAAAGTAAAAACCGGGACATATTAAAAATAATTTATAAAACAAGTTACATCACATATTGCACCGACACACTTTATTCGAGCAAATGCCCAGTTTGTACCTGGCAGATACCTGGAATGCGCCGCTCCTCACCTCTGACAAGCCCCGTTGTGTTTGCCTTCCCAGCCTGGGTTCATGCCTGGCTGACGGGCGGCTGATCTGTTAAATGATAATGATTAGGATTTAATAGGCTGCAATGCTTCGCGTGTCTACCAGATGGCATAAATTCATGAATTGTAATGCAGTATATATATATATATATACTGTGCAGTATTGCAGCCAGTGGGAATAAAATGCTTCAATCCCTGCCTAGAAAATACCTCAATGCACTCGGGCAGAAAACAGTCACAAACCTCAATACACCCGGGTATACCCGAATTCGTGGGACTAGCCGAGCTCGAATAAAGTGTGTCGCCAGTGTAAAAATTAATTATAATGATATTTGGGGGTTGTGTTTTTATAATGCTTATTTATTTATTAGCTCTCTCTCAAAATTACCTCAGCATCAAGACAGTCCATGACATTCCCACATACTCTAATCCCCTGCCACCTGGCATTCTCCAAAGCCCTGCCCTCCAGCATCCTCCAAAGCCCTGCCCTCAAGCATCCTCCAAATTACTGCACTCTCCAAAGCCCCACCTGTGATGTTGAGGGGGTAACCAGGCTCACAATAAAGGTGGAGCCCACTTGGTTACCCCTGATCCATGTCTTGGGGTTCAGAATGTCAGCTCTTGAGCCCAGTGTTTGTAAATGCATTGTGTAAAATTATGCGACAATAAAGCATTTTCTGTGTTTTACCTTTCCAGGTGTGTCAGCAAGCAGAGATGGCTAGGCTGTGAGTTTCAGGGTGGGTTTTGCAAATAAAGTCTTATTGGATTGTTTCTAGGTAGTCAGGGTACAGAGTTGCTGCATACCCCAAAAATGTACACAGGAATCAGGTCGGAATCACGGATACATACAGGCACAATGCCCCGGTCAAAATCCTGCCTTGTAAATGCTTGCACGACTCACTGCTAGGACTCCCTGCCAGCACAGACCAGAAAGTTAAATGGAGCATAGGGTTGCAAGGTACTGCACCGACACACTTTATTCGAGCAAATACCCAGTATGTACCTGGCAGATACCTGGAATGCGCCGCTCCTCACCTCTGACAAGCCCCATTGCGTTTGCCTTCCCAGCCTTGGTTCATGCCTGGCTGACGGGCGGCTGATCTGTTAAATGATAATTATTAGGATTTAATAGGCTGCAATGCTTCGCGTGTCTACCAGATGGCATAAATTCATGAATTGTAATGCAGTATATATATATATACTGTGCAGTATTGCAGCCAGTGGGAATAAAATGCTTCAATCCCTGCCTGGAAAATACCTCAATGCACTCGGGCAGAAAACAGTCACAAACCTCAATACACCCGGGTATACCCGAATTCGTGGGACTAGCCGAGCTCGAATAAAGTGTGTCGCCAGTGTATACCTAGAGCAGTAAAGGGGTCCCTAGAATAAGAGGGGATGCCCAGTTAATGCCTTGATCACCCAGAACCAGGTATAGGGGATCTGGGGTTGCTCCAGCTATACATAAGGCTGTGAGGATTTTAAAAAGTCTAAGTCAGGTTTGCAGTGTGTGGGGACTATGGCTAGTGGGAATAAAAGTATAGATTCTCATTCTATCCCTCATAACCAAAAGACTTAGACAGTTTAACAGTGTAAAGCATATTATATTAAATGGATATGTTTAAAATGTATAATGCTTGTGCACAGTATATGAGCACAGGTCCACGTTTCCAAGAGACCATGTGGCTATCAACCCATGTGCCATCAAGTCTGCTCAGGTCCCAGACATGAAAGCCTCAGAGGTTGCCAAGGTGTGAAAGCCATTTGGGTACCAGAGTTAGGCTCAAGTACTCACGTCCTGGGCTGGAATGGAAGTCATTGGACCACCATTTGCCCCAGCCTAGACTGTGAAGAGCCTAACACAGCATGTGGTTTCTGCCTGACAAGTGGCAGAGGTGCGAGGTTGGCGCATGCCCTTGTCAGGATCAAAATCCACGCTTGCCCGGCTTGGATAGACTGGCAGCGCTCTGATAGGCTGGTTGGATTCTTCCCACGCTCGGATTGGCTGTAATATTTCATGAATTAACTCTGAAATACTATAAGAAACCCTCAGCCAATCCAGACGAGAGATTCTAAGCGCAAGAATGGCAGCGGTAAATTTGAAACGACCAAAAGATGCTCTTGGAGAAATAGCAGCGAGCCGGCTTCATAAATTTAAAGTCAAAATATATTCTAAGTCTCACTTTTTGGGGCAAAGTTCTGAGAATGGAACGTAGCAGTCGCAGCTGCGATTTCAAGCGAAAACAGTTCCAGGACGTTTGGTACTAACTCCCGGTCAAGGGATTTCGGCATCTCCGGATGAAAGAGAGCGGTGGTGTCAGGAACTACATGCCGATTTGAGTTCCAGGACATTTCGGCCAAGTCCCGGTCAACCTAAAGACTTTGTTTTCTGTTTTACTTTACCTAGGAAAGTCTAGTTTTTTAGACCAGACCCCCAGAAAGTGTGTTTTCTTCTGTCTTCTGTAATTCACTGTGTGTACGTCTGTTTCTATGGAATAAATGACAATGTGTTTTACTATCTTGTTTTGCTCAGTGAATGATCCTGGTAAAAAGGTGTAAATACCTGGTCTTCTGTGACACCGCCCCTGGCATCCTCCAAAGCCCTGCACCCGGCATCGTCCTAATATCTCCCTGTACCTCATGCCACCTTCATCCTAATGTCTCCTTTACCCTCAATTATCTCATGATAACCTGCTGCTAATGTCCCCGTCCTCCAAATCCCTGCCTCCCCCCCCCCCCAAAGCCCTTCCACCGGCATTCTCCAAATCGCCACCACATCCATAGCCCACTCCCCAGCATCCTCCAAATTTCCACCCACTTTCAAAGCCCTGCTACCCGCATCCTCCAAATCCCTGCCCCCTCCAAATGCCTTCCACCCTCCAAAGCCCCACACCATGGCATCTTCCACAGCCTTGCACTCGGCATTCTACAAATCTCCACCCCCCTTCAAAGCCCTGCCCCCTCCACAGCCTCACCCACTGGCATCCTCCAAATGCCCACCCCCCAACATCCTCTGCTCACCACTGCAGTATCCTCTCCTCACCACCGCCTTTAGTTCTCGAAACCTGGCAAGATTCCCATACATTCTATGTCAAATGTTTACATCGCTTTATTTTATTAAATAGAGAAAATACATCTTAACATAAAACATACATTACAACCTTTAAATGCATCTTACTCAGTTATAATCTAAAACTTTACATACATATCGAGGGGAGGACGGCAAGCAACTGTGTGGCTACTGTCAATGTTAACTGTTGAGTGGCACCCTCACAGGCACCTACTTTTATTCTTCATCCTTCAAAAGACCACCAAGAAAGAACAGCAAATCAGCTGTTGTTGCTACGCTAGCCTGTACTCGTCGTGTATAGGGAATCTACCCTACAATCTATTCAGTCAATCAGATACTGACGACACATCATCAGGGGTTATAGGGACCAAGGAGTTTAAGATGTCCTCTCAGTGATTCCTCTGTGCTCCCATTTTGCTTGTCAACAGATATATTTTTGGGAAACCTTCCATTCTCACTGTGTTGTTGTATATTTACAGTAATCACAAAGTAAATATGGCACATTTTTTGTCATGTAGAGATTAGTTTCACTGTGTCTACTCAGCAGTTTTTAAGTTGTAGCTAATTGTGTAGTTATAGGCTACCTGGACAAGTATAGAATTTGTTTTTTGTTAACAATGTACAAGGGATAGGTATTATTAATATATCTTGTAATTGATACCTTATGATATTCAAAGCATAAGAATATTAGTCAAACTGCAATTTAATTTTGTTGAAGGCAATTGTCAATTAGGTAAACCACATGCAAAATTGATGTGCATATCTAATGTATGATACAACGTCTCTCACACTATCTATTATATGTCTTGCAAACACAAACATAAAATAGCAAGCACCATCAAACGTTAGATTGTGTACAATACAATATATAATATATAAGCCAAGTAGAATGAAACTCAGGAAGAATATCAGTTTGCAGTCAATAAAATGTTGCATTGCTCCTTTTTCCTTTTCCTCTCACCCAGTTCTGTTCAATATGTTTTAAATTCAGATTCCATCCTGCTGACCAGCAGGAAGCTTTTAAACAAAGATGACTATGGGTATTTCAGTAATGCTGTGTTATTAGAATTCAGCTGGAAACCCAGACACAATTATACAGGGTCTCAGAATAGATGGTCTGTAAAAATATCTATGTGTTTTTTTGACTCAGGAAGAAAATAGTGGAATTTAAAAACTCTCTATTCACACATGGTACAAAATGATCGCAAACATTTTGGTAAAGGACAACTATTTGTTAATTGGTGTTTTTTGTTTGCTTATGTTAGACATTTTTGGTTAAATCCACAGAAGTCATTTTTGCGCTAATAACGTGCGTTACGTAAATTATGAACAGACTTTATTTTTCTTCATTTTAACTGTTATCCTCAAAGCTAATGAGATGAAAAAATAATGTCCGTTTGTCAAAGTAGCAGCTCTATTAACAGGAATTTTCATGTCTCAGACGCGATTATCAATACACTGCATGGGGGCATTGGTCAAACATTAGCACATGCGATAAATACGCATTACTCATATTCTTTACCAAAAGCTAATGCTAATCTTATTATAAAATTGGCAAATTTTACATTTTTACACTTCTTAACTTTTCCCATTATTTAGTGTCCTTCCATCATTTATTTTAATTATACATGAAAAAAAGGTAACATTAATTAATATTATTGAAGTATGTATGGATATACATTATTTTACATCCATACTTATGAAGCCATGGCGAAGTCCAGGCTACCTCTCTGCCTCCTGTCATGTAAGTCATTAGTAGCTACAGGCTGTGGCAGGAGTGGGGGTGACACAGGGTCTGTGTAGAGCCAATAATGGAGCAGACCTTGTGCCCTCCCCTTCTGGTGTCTCAGAGAAAGTGCTAAATTATAGAGAGTTCTCTTCCACCCCTCCTAGGGAGAGGAGGTGTGTGCAGTTTTCTCCCGGCTGAAGTTGAGACATGCCAGTCAGTCCCTCCTGGGCTGACCGTGAGAGAGAGTGATCAGAACAGAGAACATGGCCTCAATATTATCAGAGGGCCAAGCAGCATCCAGAGGTCTGGGACCCATCTCAATCTATTTGTATCCGTCTCATGACACCAGCAGTGGCTGCTAAATAAAGCATCCCTTTTTATATACCCCTGCCTGAGTCTACAATCTGTTGGGTAGGGGTATGAAAGAAGTCTGTCCTGGCAGGGACTGTCTCTGGGAATCATGGAGCCTGCTAGAGCTGAAACCATAAGTGGAACCTACAGATCACCAAAAGCCTGTCCTGTTATCACACAACACCGCGGACATTCAGCTCTCCTGGACCCTCACAGGTATGACCGCACCACAGACATCAGTAGCCAGCAGTACATCTTCCAGAGAGGGGGGCGGGGGTGTTGGGGGGACCAGGGCTACATTTAATACTGTCATTATTACATTACATACCATATTAGTTAACACCGACATATCACTTTAATCACTAAAAACCATAATATAGTTTATGATGTGTTTCAGACATTTATATGATCTCTAATATTTATCTTTGTATGACACACGTAGCTTTTTGGATTTGAAGGGTTAAGTCATATACTCATTACATTGCTTACCAGGGTCTGGATGTGAGTAAGGGCAGCTTTTGGAAGATCTTAAATATTGTAGTGCTATTCCCAGGTGCTAACAGTAAAGTAGGTCTGAGGATCTCTATTGTTAGGTAAACTGCTCATTACCATATGATTTGCAAATGAGTATACAAATGAGAATAAAAGTCAGTTAAAATGTATCAATGCAATCTTTTTCAGCTGAATGCGAGGACATCGTAACCCAAATCCCCTTTGGGAATATGCGTTGCTGATATCGATACGTAAAATGGTGATAACGTAAAGCTAAAAATGTAACTCACTTCTGTGGATCTACCCCTATGTAGGTAGCGTCTTCTATTTATTTTTTTATACATGAAAATACAGCTATTAGTTATTGTACTGCTATATTCTGTATGCTTTCTGTTTGATAAAAGCTTGATTAATGTAAGAATTCAAAGTTGTACCTTGTCCTTGACACAATAAAAAATGTTCTTCCCCTCATTTTTTATGCTTTTATAATATTTGTTTTTGTACAAATCCGTGAAAATAATCTATTTAAGCAAGTAATGTTTTAACTAGGACAAAATGGGAATTATTAAATTTTTTCTCACTGATGCATTGTACCTTAGGGATCTTTCAAGAGTGAGTCCCCAAAACAAACACGCAAACGTATTTGAGAAATAAGTCACTGCTTGTTTTACAAATTAATTAACCATGTATAACATAACTAATTATTATGCCCTGACAGATGTAACCTACGGTCAAATAGATTCAGTCTTAACCCATGGCTAATTGGTTAGCCCTATTTTAGGCACCTCACTGTAATTCGACATTCATCCAGGATAAAGCATAGAATAATACTGTGCAACATATACCAGTTATTTTTTCTCACTTCTGTAAATCTGTAAATGGCATTTAAATCTGTTTCTTACACACACACACACACACACACACCTGCGCGCGCGCACACACACACGTTATGGTGGGTAAAAAAAGTGACAAAAACCCTCCACAGCAAAGCATATAGCAAATGGAAATATTACTGTATGCTCATTTGCATCTCTTAGGCCGTGCCTATAGTGCCGTCGATGGCGACATCGCCCGTCGCCGTCACCACCGGCGAAAGTTATGTTTCGCCGGGCGGCGGGGTCGCGGGATTCCGGCAATTTGATTTGTTCAAGGGCCTCCACGTGACGCGACAGCCCTTGAAAAATCAAATTTAGCCAGCTTCTAGTTTCTGCGACAGCGACATTGCTCCGTCGCTTTGTCACCGTCGCTTGCACTATAAACTATAAAAAGGCAATGTATTTGTTTTCGGGCGATGTCGCGTCGCGGTCACTATAAGCGCGGCCTAAACCTGCGCTTATAGTGCCAGCTACGGCTACAACTACGGCTACGGATGACGTCACCCGTCTCCGTAGCCCAAGCGAAAGTTGTAATTTGATTTTGGGAGATGTCTCTTGCTACAAGGGGAGTGACGGGCGGGGACAAGAGCAAGGGGGAAGGCTGAAATGGAGAGGAGTTGTAATTTCTGTTTGTATGCTGAGTTTACTGTACTTTTACTTTAAATTACGGGAGAATTTACTATTTTAAAGTTGTTCATATAGTGTTTCATTTGACAGACACACACACACACACACACAATCAGGGCCGCCAACAGAAATCATGGGGCCCAGGACAAATGAAAGGAGCAGAGCCCTCCCCCCCCAACCCATAGCGCACCAACCACGGCAAAAAAAAAATTAGCACACAACTTTAACTAAACCCCCAAATACATATAAAAATACACCCCCAATACATATAAAAACACACCCCCAATACATATAAAAATACACCCCCACACCCCCAATACATATAAAAATACACCCTCAATAATAAAACGTTGCACCCGGTGCCAGGTCTCTTGGCAGCGCCAGAAGTCAGCTGGGATAAGCTTCCGGTGTGCCGGCATGAGAGGGAGGCCCGGCGCACGCACGAGCAGCCATTGTGTGACTGAGGGGTGCCTGCAGTTGGCCAGGGCCAGCAGCAACTGCTGTGACCTGCAGCTGGCCCCTGCCACCGCCAGCCCCCTGCAGTCCCGCCAGGCCACCGCCACCCACCACCCCCTGCAGTCCCGCCACCCACCGACCGCCTGCAGTTCCGCCAGCCCCCCACAGTCCTGCCAGCTGCCGAGCCATCGCCCCCCCTAGCAGTCCCGTCAGCTGGGCCCCCACCACTGCCCCCACCAGCCACCGGCCCCCACAACCACAACACCACCCCCCTGCAGCCACCGGCACACCGCCCCCCACCCCCTGCAGCCACTGGACCGACTTGAGATAATCCCCAAGGTAAGTCTGATTTTTATATGTATTGGGGGTTTATATTATATATATATATATATGTATTGGGGGTGTATATTATATATATATATATTGGGGGGTTGGGCTATTTTTTAGATGTATTGGACGGTTGAAGCATTTTTGAGATGTATTGCGGGGTTGAGGTATATTTGTAGATGTATTGGGGGGGAGTGGGGTATATTTGTAGATATATTGGGGGGGAGTTGGGTATATTTGTAGATGTATTGGGGGGGTTGAGGTATATTTGTAGATGTATTGGGGGGGAGTTGGGTATATTTGTAGATGTATTGGGGGGGGAGTGGTGTGTATGTTTAGATGTATTGGGGGGGGTGAGGTGTATTTTTAGATGTATTGGGGGTTAAGTAAAAAATATGCGCTAAAAATATATTTCCGTGGTAGGTGCGCTATGGGTTGGGGGGGGGGGGGTTGGGCTGCTCCTTTCTTTTGTCCTGGGCCCCATGATTTCTGTTGGCGGCCCTGATATCACACACACACACACACACACAATATCACACAATCACAATCACACAAAATCCCACACACACACACACACACACACACAATCCCACACACACACAATCAATCAATCAATCACACACACACACAATCACACATCCCCTCCTCTCCCTGTACTCACACACAGACACATTTCCCCTCTCCCTGCATCAGAAGCCTGTCACATGATGAAACCGTCTCTGTAAAAATCAAATTCTATTGACTACAGAGATTCACGTCGCTCCGTCGCGCCATCGCGCCTACTATAAGTGCATGCTACAGATTCAATGCATTTGTTTTGAAGCAACGTCACGTTGTCATTTCCCAGAATCCCTTGCTGAAGTGAAAGTGCTGTGTGCTGGGTGATAATGGTGAACGGCGGGGTTGCAGACCTGTCTAAGACATGCAAATGAGCATACAGTAATATTTCCATTTGATAGATAGATAGAGTTGAATAAGAAACAGATTTAAATGCCATTTACAGTAGTGAGAAAGAGAATATATATATATGCAAATACAGCTGTATGCTCATCTGCATGTCTTAGGCAGGTCTGCAACCCCGCCTTTCCCCATTATTACCCAGCATACAGCACTTCCACTGTAGCAAGGGATTCTGGGAAATGACATGCAAATGAGCACACAGTGTCACTTTTTGCCTCTAAAACCATTTTTAACATGGTTCCCTATAGGCTTAAGCTTGCTGCATGGTCACAGCTTTGAGCACAGCCAGGGTTAAGGTGCATACCCAGAAAACCACTCACAGACAGCTGTTTCGACCTTAATGGGTCTCATCAGTGTGGGGTTGATTTTAACTGGGTATGCAAAGAGGCTATGGGATAGGCTATACCAGTGATGGCGAACGCGTGGCACGCGTGCCGCTGCCGGCACGCCGAGCCGTCTCTGTGGGCACAACTTTGGATTTCGCCGTCTATTCAAACCTACGCGTGCAGCGTGATGGTGAAGGCGGAGGAGGGCTCTTGAATTTACAAGCTTCCCGCTTGTTGAATTGCCTCGCGTTCAGGATGGAGAGGGCTTCCGGGGACGGCGCTGTGACCCCCCCTGGATCCTCGCAGTCGCAGGCTCGCAGCATTAATTTAATAAATTATGCTGAGGGAAGAGGCAGCTGAGCCGCGGCCCGGGATTGGATGGGAGGCGGGGCTAGCAGCAGTCACGCAGGGGTGGGGGCCGCCACGTGCTCTCCCGCGCTGACCGCTGTAACTCCCCATCCGGACCGGCACCCAGACTCTCCCTCTGGCCCTGCTCCCTCCTGCACCCCGGCAGACGGCAGTGTGGCCGCATTATCGATTCGCATAAGGTAGGGAGTGGGACCCGTGGGACCAGGGAGAGATGGCATGGAGATGCGGGGGAGAGACTGAGATTGGGGGGGCAATTTGGCAAAGAAGCTTAGGGGGGGCGAGGGAGATTGGGGGTGGGGGGAGGTTGGGGGGGCAAAGAAGCTTGGGGGGGGTGAGGGAGATTGAGAGATGGGAGATGCAGGGGGAGGGTGAGATGGGAGATGCAGGGGGGGAGAGATGGGAGATGCAGGGGGGGAGAGATGGGAGATGCAGAGGGGGGGGGAGAGATGGGAGATGCAGGGGGGGGAGAGATGGGAGATGCAGGGGGGGAGAGATGGGAGATGCAGGGGGGGGAGAGATGGGAGATGCAGGGGGGGAGAGATGGGAGATGCAGGGGGGGGGAGAGATGGGAGATGCAGAGGGGGGGGAGAGATGGGAGATGCAGAGGGGGGGGAGAGATGGGAGATGCAGGGGGGGAGAGATGGGAGATGCAGGGGGGGAGAGATGGGAGATGCAGGGGGGGGAGAGATGGGAGATGCAGAGGGGGGGGGGAGAGATGGGAGATGCAGGGGGGGAGAGATGGGAGATGCAGGGGGGAGAGATGGGAGATGCAGGGGGGGGGAGAGATGGGAGATGCAGAGGGGGGGAGAGATGGGAGATGCAGAGGGGGGGGAGAGATGGGAGATGCAGAGGGGGGGGGAGAGATGGGAGATGCAGGGGGGGAGAGATGGGAGATGCAGGGGGGGAGAGATGGGAGATGCAGGGGGGGGAGAGATGGGAGATGCAGAGGGGGGGGGAGAGATGGGAGATGCAGGGGGGGGAGAGATGGGAGATGCAGGGGGGGAGAGATGGGAGATGCAGGGGGGGGGAGAGATGGGAGATGCAGAGGGGGGGGAGAGATGGGAGATGCAGAGGGGGGGGAGAGATGGGAGATGCAGAGGGGGGGGGAGAGATGGGAGATGCAGAGGGGGGGAGAGATGGGAGATGCAGGGGGGGAGAGATGGGAGATGCAGGGGGGGAAAGATGGAAGATGCAGAGGGGGGGAGAGATGTGAGATGCAGGGGGGGGGGAGAGATGGGAGATGCAGGGGGGGGAGAGATGGGAGATGACGGGGGGGAGAGATGGGAGATGACGGGGGGGGGAGAGAGATGTGAGATGCAGGGGGGGGGAGAGATGGGAGATGACGGGGGGGAGAGAGATGGGAGATGCAGGGGGGGAGAGAGATGGGAGATGCAGAGGGGGGGGGGGAGAGTGTGTGTATGTGTATATGTGTATGTGTCAAATATAATAAATAAAAATATTTTTTATTTGCAATGGGTTTTTTTTTAATTTAAAAAATACATTATACACACGCATAAAAACACACACACAACACACATGCAGGGGGGGAGAGATGGGAGATGCAGAGGGGGAGGAGAGAGATGGGAGATGCAGAGGGGGGGAAAGAGATGTGAGATGCAGGGGGGGGGAGAGATGGGAGATGCAGGGGGGGGGGAGAGAGATGGGAGATGGTATTTAGAGGAACCCCAGCAGTGAGACCCGGAAGTGAGTCAGTGAGATCTTCCGGTGTCTGCTGCCAGGGCCCAAGATGGCTTTCCCTCCACCCATGCTCCACCGTGCCAGGTAGTGTCCATAATGGGGTGAGAGAGACACAGAATAGGGAGAGAGATGAGAGAGAGAGACACAGAATGGGGAGAGATAGAGAGACACAGAATAGGGAGAGAGAGCGACACAGAATAGGGAGAGAGAGAGAGACACGCAGAATAGGGAGAGAGACAGCATGGGGGGGGGAGAGAGAGACACGGCATGGGGACAGAGAGACACAGCAGATAATGGGGGAGAGACAGAATGGGAAGGGGCAGAGAATGGAGGGAGGGATGGGGATAGAGGGAGAAAGAGAATGGGGGTGTGGGGGGGCAGAGAGAATGGAGGGTGGGAGGGAGAGAATGTGGGGGGAGGGGGAGGGTGAGAGAATGGGGAGGGTGAGAGAATGGGGGTTGGGGGAGGGTGAGAGGATGGGGTTTTGGGTGGAGGGTGAGAGAGAATTTGGGGGGGTGGGGGCTTAGAGGAATGGGGAGTGAGAAGGGGGACAGAGGGGCGGAGAGGCATAAAGGGGAAGGGGCGCAGTTGATGATGTAATTTGTTTTATTAATTTATTTTTCATGTGTCCCGGTTTTTATTTTTGTTAATCTGGTCACCCTACTTAAAGGGATCCCATAAGTGCTTTTGTGTGTGTGTATATATTATTTTATTTATTTATTTTAAATATCAAGGTATAAGATAACATTTGTTATTTGGGCTCTGTAAATGAGATTGGTGTTGGTTTTGTGTTAACAGCCCCTCTGGCAGGATCTGGAAGTGGTCAGCGTCTGGCGTGATTACAGCAGCCTGCTTCCGAGTTGACCACAGGGTAAAGGTTGAAGCAGCCCGGACCGTCTGTCTTCGTCTCCCACATACAGCTCGAGTAGTAGGTTCAGGCACATGTGGCGATAGTCCCGGGCGCGGTCTGCTCAAACGCTGCACAGCGTGAGGAATCAGTCCCGGTAGGCGCGCGCCAATGACTCGCGCTGTATGTGGGAGACGAAGACAGACGGTCCGGGCTGCTTCTACCTTTACCCTGTGGTCAACTCGGAAGCAGGCTGCTGTTTTCACGCCAGACGCTGACGACTTCCAAATCCAGTGGGGGACAGAACAGCCAAGCTGCAACCTCCTTGCCATCCACCTTGCTGTGTGGTAACTCTCGTGTGGGGTAACACGCAAATGCGAATGTTATATATTTTAAATGTACGCACAATACTTACCATTTTCATTTAAATATCAAGTTTGATATACTTGACTATTTTTAAATTTGCTTGAAAATGCACCATTTGCCAACTTTTTTTTCAAAATTTTCTCGGGGGGGGGGGGGGGGGGGGGAAACCCCCTTATGCTGGTCGGGCTCGCACGCCACGGTGCACTCACCACCACTTTCACGCCGGGCACTGGCCGTTAAAATTATGCCCCCCCCTGAAAAAATTTCTGCGGACGCCCATGTCTGTGGGCTGCATATGCGAACTTGGAAGAGCAATGGAGACATGACCTCCTAAAACAGGGCTAAACTAAAACCTCGTTATTCAGGTTTAATTGCAGTGTTGGCACTTTGAAAAAAATAAGTCGTTTTGGTTTGCAGTTTGGGCACTTGGGCTCAAAAAGGTTTGCCATCACTGGGCTATACCATAATACTGAGTTAAGTTATGGTGAGTAAAAAAAGTGACAAAAACCCTCCACAGGAAAGCAAATATGCAAATACAGCTGTATGCTCATCTGCATGTCTTAGGCAGGTCTGCAACCCCGCCTTTCCCCATTATTACCCAGCATACAGCACTTCCACTGTAGCAAGGGATTCTGGGAAATGACATGCAAATGAGCACACAGTGTCACTTTTTGCCTCAAAAACCATTTTTAACATGGTTCCCTATAGGCTTAAGCTTGCTGCATGGTCACAGCTTTGAGCACAGCCAGGGTTAAGGTGCATACCCAGAAAACCACCCACAGACAGCTGTTTCAACATTAATGGGTCTCATCAGTGTGGGGTTGATTTTAACTGGGTATGCAAAGAGGCTATGGGATAGGCTAAACCATAATACTGAGTTAAGTTATGGTGAGTAAAAAAAGTGACAAAAACCCTGCACAGGAAAGCAAATATGCAAATACAGCTGTATGCTCATCTGCATGTATATATATAGCAAGATACATACAGCGCAACTCCAAACAATTATCCAAACCAATTAATAACATACAGCTGTTACTGGCCAAACATAAAGTTCATCTAAGTTAATATTAATATTGCTTTAAATAACTTGTAAGGACTGTGTTATCTCTTTCCATCTATTCCTTTGATCAGTTAGGTATTTTATGAAGCCAAATTATTTTGAGTACCAGCTAAAGTAATTTATTGCTCAGATAATAGGCTTTCTCAAATTAAATTATATTTAGTCAACAATGGGTTAATATGTTAGATGATTAAATATATAAAAGATAACAAATTTCCTATATTACATAATGAGCTTACATATACTGTACAGTAAGTGATGAATACATTGGGTCATGAGCAGAAAGTATCAAATATGCATTATTTATAAATACATATGTATTATAATTGATGTTGTAATTAAGAACAAATCCAAAAACTTTATTGATTATAAGATATGGACACTATATTTTTGGAGTTTCTTCCAGTCTGTTTGTGTCACGCCTGTATCCCCGCAGACCTGGCAAGACCCTAATACTGAGGTGGGAAGGGTATTACCACGCACCCACAGCAGTGAGGGCGTGCCCGGAGTGTGGTATGGCGTTGCCGGGCCTGTTGAAAGATAATTAGTGATACTTGCAACGCCTTGGGAGTACAGAGTAAGGATAGTGATGTCCGTGCGCCAGAGTCCAGGGATCCAGAAGTCAGAGTCGTCAAGTTCGTAAGCCAAAGTCCAGGGGTACAGAGGTCAGCAAGGTAGAGTTCGTAAGCAGGGTTCAAGGGCAACAGAGAGCAGGGTAGTCCAGGACAATGGAAACAAAAGAAAACAGCGCACAACGCCAAATAGTGAAGTAGATTCAACAATATATTATCAAATTAAAAAGGAGGTAATATATCTGCGTACATGAAAAAGATTGGTTAAAGGCATGTAGTGTGTATCACACTGTTTACCACTCGGCAGCTGTTAGCTGTAGATTCAGGTGCTTGCTTCCCTCTGCTGATGCAGCTCGGTTGATTCTGGGGCAGGACGTCAGTCTTTCACTCCCAAGGGGATTTCCCTTCATGCAGCCAGATTCAGCAGCTGGTATTGGGGCTCGGTGAAATCGCTCCGGCTTCCTGGCCGATATGGAGCTGCTCCTATACCTCAGCAGGTATATCCTCTGCACAGAGGTGAGACCGCAGCTCACTGGGGTGCCCTCAGCGTGCCACGATGCCGCTCCGTCGCGGGACGCTGTGTAGTGACGTCACTGTTTCCACAGCAGTGGTGGATTCAATAGGGAAGTTTGAACAGTCTTACAAAAGTCTCTCACAAGTGTCCAAAACAGCACACAGGATGAAATAAAAACAGGACAGGCCAGTACATAGACAAAGGCCAATATAGGCAGATATAAGGCAATAGAATATTACATCCAACGCGTTTCGTAGAATTAACTACTTCTTCAGGGACCGCAGACCTGGCAAGACCCTAATACTGAGGTGGGAAGGGTATTACCACGCACCCACAGCAGTGAGGGCGTGCCCGGAGTGTGGTATGGCATTGCCGGGCCTGTTGAAAGATAATTAGTGATACTTGCAACGCCTTGGGAGTACAGAGTAAGGATAGTGATGTCCGTGCGCCAGAGTCCAGGGATCCAGAAGTCAGAGTCGTCAAGTTCGTAAGCCAAAGTCTAGGGGTACAGAGGTCAGCAAGGTAGAGTTCGTAAGCAGGGTTCAAGGGCAACAGAGAGCAGGGTAGTCCAGGACAAGCAGAGGTCAAAACAGGGAGATCCATAGATAAGCAGGAGATGGAACAAGCTGGAACACAGAGCAGAGCCAAGCATAGGACTGCACACTCAGGGATAACAGAAGCTATGCAGAGCAATGATAGAAAGGACAGACAGGGGTTATAAAGGAGGGAACACCAATAGGAGAGAGAGGAGGAGCAGAAGGTGAAGTGGGAGACATTAGGGATAGGTGAGGAGGAGGAGAGGAGGAAACAGGGGAACCAGTAAGGGAGATCGCTTGCAGGGCATGGGAGGAGGAGTCAGGAGGCTGGAAACCCCTTGAAGAGGAGCGTGTGTGCGCGCCATCTGTAATCTGAGTGCGCGCGCACATGCTGCGTCACGAGGCGTGCGGAACGCCGCACCGCGGGGACACCCGCAGAGGAGGATGGAGGAACGGAGGGAACTTGTTGTCCTAGGGTGGACACTGGGTTGGGATTACGGGAAGGGTCCGGAAAATGTGAGCTCTGTACAAAGGGTTTAAGCAGGGAGACATGAAACACGGAAGGAATCCTCATGGTGGGGGGTAGATCAAAACGATAAGCGACTGGGTTGACTTTTTCTATGATTTTGAATGGGCCCAGAAATCTTGGTGACAGTTTAGGAGATGGAGTTTTAAGCCGGATGTTCTTCGAGGACAACCACACTCTGTCACCAGGCTTGAAAGAAGGACCTGATTGGCGATGACGATCCGCCTTGGTTTTTTGTTTGGCAACAGTAGATTGTAAGGATTTGAGGTTCCTTTTCCAAGAGTTCTGTAGGGTCGTAACATGAGAGTCGGCTGCAGGAACGCCAGAAGGGGGAGAAGAGAGAGGAAGACTGCTGGTGTGAAAGCCAAAATTAATGAAAAAGGAGACTCCTGGGTAGACTCATTTTTGAGAGACTAAGTGAGAGGAAAGAAAGAATCCCTATATTGTGGCACTTAGAGAGTGCACCCAAATTAAAACTTAATATTTATTGATTAATCTTAAAATGATAACTGTTTGGAATAACCATAAATGCAGGACAAATTGTTATTAAAAATAATAAAAAACCAGAGAGGTGGGGTAGTACATAGGGGAATTATATATAAACCCTATTGTCAGTCTGTTAGCCCTTGGATGGTTTGTAAGTGTTAGCGAAGTATCACACAGGTAAGTAAGGTGAGGATAATGTTATATCACTGATCCCTTGTCTGATCCTTTCTTTCCTCTCACTTAGTTTATCATTTATTCCCTGTGAGCACCACCCTTCCCCTATACTGTTTGGGGTATTAATCCCTCTTCATTCGCTTGAGCAGGGTATATCTGCCAATACTATAACCGCAGATGATACTTGGTTTACACATATCATTTTTGAGAGAGTTGATTGCAAATTCTGCCCATGGTAACAGGTCCACCCAGTTGTCCTGTGAGTCCGATACGAAACATCTGAGATATTGCTCTAGGGTTTGATTCATCCTTTCGATCTGACCATTGGTCTGTGGATGGTATCCAGAAGAAAAAAGGAGGGAAATTCCGAGTCTCTGGGAAAACGCCCGCCAGAACTTAGGGCTCTATGCAGTAAGCGCTGAAAAAGTGCAATCGCCAAGGGTACCTTATCGGCATGATTCTGCAGATTTTCCCTCTCCGTATGCAATAAGTGCCATATCCCTTTCGAATCAAGCCGAAAACATTTGCTCCCACTCTGCCGATGATTTGCCGATCACACACAGGTGTATCGGCGTGCATGGCGAGGTGGTGTTAGGTTCCCCAATGAAACTTCTTGCTGAATCTGCCGAAGCAAGCATGTTTTGGATTGAGCGGCCCATTTAAAGGCAGCGTGTATTTTTATTCATTCTCTGTGTTGTTGGGAGAGAGAGAGAGAGACACACAGAGCTGGGCGATTTACATATTTCATATTGACTGAGACAGTTGTGGTGTATTGTGAGAGGTTTGTCCTGTGTTGTTTTGTTTACATCTTTGTCTTTTTTTCACTTTGTAAGTGTTCAGTGCGATTGTCTTTAAATTTCTTTTCTGTTATTTGTGAGTGCTAGAGTGATGCTGGTGTGAGTGGTACTGGTAGTCGTGTGAGTACGCGTCTGAGTGAACGTAGGATTCAGGGGAGTGCTGTTGCTGCGAGTGCGACTGGTGTTGCTGGGAGTGCGAGTGGTGTTGCTGTGAGTGCGAGTGCTGGTGGTGGCTCTGTTGCTGGTGCTGCTGGGGTGTCTGTTGCTGGTGCTGCTGGGGTGTCTGGTGGTGGGTTGTTTGCTGGTGGCCCGCTTTTGGAGTCTCTTCCATTGGAAGTAGGAGAGTCCAGTCAGCAGCAGCCAAGCTCTGGGCCTGCACATATTCGGAAGAAACGTCTTGAGCGGCCACGTAATCCTCGGTTCAATGAAGAGGAAAACAGAGTTCTTGTCACAGGGATTTTGGAGCACTATGACTGTCTGTATGGGTATTTACTAGGTAAGTCTATCTTTGCATTGATTCTTCAAAGACGTTATCCTAGGTCATGTGAGATGTCGTAATATCAAAATATTATTCTATAATATCTATCAATTAAAGTTAATTGTTACACACATATTCCTTCATGCTTTAGAACGACCATAACAATCAGTCTAAAAATTTGGTCAAAGTTCATACAATATTCATGCAAGCTTCCTTACATTTGTATGTTTACATGTAAATGCTCATGTGGTACACATATTACACCTAAACCAGCATGTTTGGTATCTCTTGGAACAGGTAGCAGTTTAGGAAATTGCTCGTTTTTATAATAATAATTAACGTCATATATTTTGTATGTATTTCAAGGGCGGACAAGAGTGATGCTGGTGTGAGTGGTACTGGTAGTCGTGTGAGTACGCGTCTGAGTGAACGTAGGATTCAGGGGAGTGCTGTTGCTGCGAGTGCGACTGGTGTTGCTGGGAGTGCGAGTGGTGTTGCTGTGAGTGCGAGTGCTGGTGGTGGCTCTGTTGCTGGTGCTGATGGGGTGTCTGTTGTTGGTGCTGCTGGGGTGTCTGGTGGTGGGTTGTTTGCTGGTGGCCCGCTTTTGGAGTCTCTTCCATTGGAAGTAGGAGAGTCCAGTCAGCAGCAGCCAAGCTCTGGGCCTGCACATATTCGGAAGAAACGTCTTGAGCGGCCACGTAATCCTCGGTTCAATGAAGAGGAAAACAGAGTTCTTGTCACAGGGATTTTGGAGCACTATGACTGTCTGTATGGGTATTTACTAGGTAAGTCTATCTTTGCATTGATTCTTCAAAGACATGTTATCCTAGGTCATGTGAGATGTCGTAATATCAAAATATTATTCTATAATATCTATCAATTAAAGTTAATTGTTACACACATATTCCTTCATGCTTTAGAACGACCATAACAATCAGTCTAAAAATTTGGTCAAAGTTCATACAATATTCATGCAAGCTTCCTTACATTTGTATGTTTACATGTAAATGCTCATGTGGTACACATATTACACCTAAACCAGCATGTTTGGTATCTCTTGGAACAGGTAGCAGTTTAGGAAATTGCTCGTTTTTATAATAATAATTAACGTCATATATTTTGTATGTATTTCAAGGGCGGACAAGTTCAGCATCAAAAAAAGAAATGTGGGATCAAATAACCTTGGCTGTGTCTGCGTGTGGGAATCATGTCACGGACCGGCCGAATTGTCGGAAGAGATTCGATGATATCAGGGCAAACTTAAAGAAAAAAACACAAGCACAACGGATGCATGATTCTGGCACTGGAGGTGGGCTGCCAGGACAAGCTCTAATCTTAACACCATTGGAGGAGCAGATGCGGGAAAAATTTCTTCCTGTCGTCGTGGAGGGTTTGCCCGGGGACAGAGATATCGGAATTTATTCTGCTCCATTTCCACCAGGTGACAAATGTTACTGTACTAGGCGTGTCGTAGGTTACAGTTCTTATTTATATTTCCGCTGCAACTTATACTTTCTTCCCAATATAAGCATACCTACATATATATCTGTATATATGTCTCTCTCTCTCTATCTATCTATCTATCTATCTATCTATCTATCTATCTATCTATCTTTATATGTAGTTGTCCTACAAAAAGTATAAATTAATATATATGGTGGCAAAAGGTGGCACTGAGTGCTCATTTGCATGTCATTTCCCAGAATCCCTTGCTGCAGTGGAAGCGCTGTATGCTGGGCGATAATGGGGAAAGACAGGGTTGCAGACCTGTCTAAGACATGCAAATGAGCATACCGTAATATTTATAGTTTTTTTAATATATATATATATATATATATCTCTATGTGTGTGTTTGGAAACATGTATTGGCTCAGCTATCGTGGATGACATCATTATGAGTAAACATACACAACTTGACCTGCATGAAGGGATTATGTGTAATGATCTTCCAAATAACACACACTGCAACCTTCTACCTTACAAAGCATTCAACATGTTTGCCTATAGTTGAAAGCAGAATGTATGTGTGAATCTTTGTACAAATAATGGGTTAACATGCATAACCACAAAGCACATCCGCACTCATTGTTTGTCACAGTAATGTATAACATCGTTATACTGTGTCTGTGCACACAAATGCCTAATTCACTTTTTCATGTATGTGTCGATATATATATATATATATATATATATATATATATATATTAGTGATAATCTATGTTACACCTATAAACAGGCCATTACTGCCTCATCAAGTCTTGCATGGAAGATTGTGCATTCAAAGGCGAACATTCATAATTTGCACAAACCCATTTCGTTATGTGAAATTAAAGCTCTTTTTTCGCTTCATGTAGTATACCGAGAGCATAAATAGGAACATGTACCATATGGTATTTAATTGTGTTCATATGTAGCTCAGTTCAAATTTTTATTTCGCTCATGTACCGTGTGTGAAATCAGCTGCAATTAATATGTAATCACAGCATAGAGGAGAACACAGGGGGTGGGGTTGGGCACCGAGCCAGATCACAGGGTCATGTTACGGTCAAGTCTTGTGGGACGGCTTACAGGTGGTAGAAACAAATAAAAGGTCAGGGTGCTGTCACGTCTTGGGGGAGGGACTACAGTTGTTAAAAGCTGACAAGGTGAACAGAAGTTCATCACATTCATTTGAAATGGTAATTCTCTGAAGACTTTCACCCACCAGGCCACTATATATGAAAACGCACGTTAGTCATTCGTTCACTCATATCTTCTTTTTACCTTATAGATACACCACATTATCACACCAGTACCATCTGTGAGCTACACACTGCATGTGTTGATGAGTGTGAGCCACATTGAGCGCTACACCTGCTTCTCTTAAATGTTCAGACAGATCACTAAAAACATTCATTCACATTTCCACAATTAGGTACTGAATTATAAGCAGAGTCAACTTTGCTGTCATTGTAGTGATGTACATTATTATTGTTAGATTACTTCACATATGCAGTGTCTGTACAACAGAACACTTAATTTTACAACGCATTCCTGCATGAACATTGTATGTTGTATGGTTTTTACAATAAATGTGCCAATTAGGTTCACATGTACATTGATGTTAAGATGGATAATGTACAGCTTGCCAGAAACATATCATTGTCATTTCGTTATGTGATGCTGATATTTAGCCATAAATACTCCCACTACACAAACTTAATGTTAATTATGTACACATGTCAATAAAATTCTGATATTATTCTTCTATATAGTTGCTCCTTAAGCTCATGTGTCACCTGACACTGAACATGTCTCATCACCTGGCTCATCCAGCTCATCATCAAGCATGGAAGGGGAGTGTATGAGGTGCAGCACATCTAATGTGTACATTTGTAGATGTTAATTTGCCATGCTAAATAAATGCCTTTCACATGTAATTAACTTCACATCAGTTATTGTCACAGAAGATGTAGTGTTTCCTGACAACATGTATTGTGTGTGATGTAAACTATCAGCTAGGAGTTGTGAGGTTACAACAAACTTTCATTCATTCTTTTTTCACACTGAGTCGAAACATCATTGTTACTTCAAGCATAAACTTTTAATTTGACACAAATTAAAAATTATGGAAACATGTTATGTGTTACACTATGAGAACAACTATCATTATATTGAAAAACAAGTGAAAGTTCCATGGCAGTTCATAATGTCTTTCTTTATTTGTAAAACCAGATGTTGCCACTCAAGGACAAATTCACTCAAGTGACCATGAAGATGTTCCCACTCCTGGATTAACCCAGCATTCAAGTCCTCCTGCTCGTGACACCTACTCAGCTATTGCAGCTTCTGAAGAAAGAATCTTGGGTGAAGAAAATCGTTGCCATTCAGAAATGATGTCAGTGCTTGAAAGGATGATATCACTGCAGGAAAGGTCAATATCACGAATGTCACAAATTGAAAGAGTCATCATCCAAGTTCCTAAAGAAATCCAAAATGTAAACAGGACATTACAAGCAATAGTTGTGAATCTAAGCCAAGCAAATCAGTTGCAAATTACTGCAAGAGAACAACAATTCCACTTTACCCCATCTGAGGATGGATCTTTACATGCTGCTACTTTTTCTCCAGAGTCATCAGTTCTTCATTCCCCAATTCTGGATGATACCGGTACAGTAGGTGCAAGTTCTGTGTAGGTCCCTGTCAACATCCAACCACTTACAGGCATACCCCGCATTAACGTACGCAATGGGACCGGAGCATGTATGTAAAGCGAAAATGTACTTAAAGTGAAGCACTACCTTTTTCCCACTTATCGATGCATGTACTGTACTGCAATCATCATATACGTGCATAACTGATGTAAATAACGCATGTGTAACAGGCTCTATAGTCTCCCCGCTTGCGTAGAGCTTCGGTACAGCGTATTGCTGTTCAGGACGTGCTGACAGGCGCATGCGTGAGCTGCCATTTGCCTATTGAGCGATGTGTACTTACTCGCGAGTGTACTTAAAGTGAGTGTCCTTAAAGCGGGGTATGCCTGTACATCTGTTCAAAATCAGGAACGGACACCTACAAATGAGACACGAAAAAGAAAGTTAGGGCAACAATTACTACTAACCAGCTTTTGGAAAAAGATTAAAACACCAAAATAGGAAACTGCTCCACCATCAGTCATGCAATGTTTAGCAACTAGTTCACAACTGCCACAGGCCACACTCAGTGCCCCTGAAGTGCAACAGCCCACACCCAGTGCCACTGAAGTGCCACAGCCCACACCCAGTGACCCTGAATTGCACCAGCCCACACCCAGTGCCACTGAAGTGCCACAGCCCACACCCTGTGCCCCTGAAGTGCAACACCCCACACTTTGTGCCACTGAAGTACCACAGCCCACACCCAGTGCCGCTGAAGTGCAACAGCCCACACTTAGTGCCACTGAAGTGCAACAGCCCACAAACAGTGCCACAGAACTGCCACAGGCCAGTACAAGTCGTACAGTTAAGGCCAAAGTACTTGGAAAAGGGAAAAGGCAAACACAACAGCCAACAAGCAGGCCTGTGACTCGCTCTCAAAAGGATAAACAAAAATAA